>NC_084740.1:57310803-57490803 GCF_033978785.1 Entelurus aequoreus
TCCAGTCCATAGTGGATCTAACATAATAGTGTGAGAGTCCAGTCCATAGTGGATCTAACATAATAGTGTGAGAGTCCAGTCTATAGTGGATCTAACATAATAGTGTGAGAGTCCAGTCCATAGTGGATCTAACATAATAGTGTGAGAGTCCAGTCCATAGTGGATCTAACATAATAGTGTGAGAGTCCAGTCCATAGTGGATCTAACATAATAGTGAGAGTCCAGTCCATAGTGGATCTAACATAATAGTGTGAGAGTCCAGTCCATAGTGGATCTAACATAATAGTGAGAGTCCAGTCCATAGTGGATCTAACATAACAGTGAGAGTCCAGTCCATAGTGGATCTAACATAATAGTGTGAGAGTCCAGTCCATAGTGGATCTAACATAATAGTGTGAGAGTCCAGTCCATAGTGGATCTAACATAATAGTGAAAGTCCAGTCCATAGTAGATCTAATATAATAGTGTGAGAGTCCAGTCCATAGTGGATCTAACATAATAGTGAGAGTCCAGTCCATAGTGGATCTAACATAATAGTGAGAGTCCAGTCCATAGTGGATCTAACATATTAGTGTGAGAGTCCAGTCCATAGTGGATCTAACATAATAGTGAAAGTCCAGTCCATAGTGGATCAAACATAATAGTGAGAGTCCAGTCCATAGTGGATCTAACATAATAGTGAGAGTCCAGTCCATAGTGGATCTAACATAATAGTGAAAGTCCAGTCCATAGTAGATCTAATATAACAGTGAGAGTCCAGTCCATAGTGGATCTAACATAATAGTGTGAGAGTCCAGTCCATAGTGGATCTAACATAATAGTGAAAGTCCAGTCCATAGTAGATCTAAAATAATAGTGTGAGAGTCCAGTCCATAGTGGATCTAACATAATAGTGAGAGTCCAGTCCATAGTGGATCTAACATAATAGTGTGAGAGTCCAGTCCATAGTGGATCTAACATAATAGTGAGAGGCCAGTCTATAGTGGATCTAACATAATAGTGAGAGGCCAGTCTATAGTGGATCTAACATAATAGTGTGAGTGCAGTCCATAGTGGATCTAACATAATAGTGAGAGTCCAGTCCATAGTGGATCTAACATAATAGTGAAAGTCCAGTCCATAGTAGATCTAATATAATAGTGTGAGAGTCCAGTCCATAGTGGATCTAACATAATAGTGAGAGTCCAGTCCATAGTGGATCTAACATAATAGTGTGAGAGTCCAGTCCATAGTGGATCTAACATAATAGTGAGAGGCCAGTCCATAGTGGATCTTACATAATAGTGAGAGTCCAGTCCATAGTGGATCTAACATAATAGTGAGAGTACAGTCCATAGTGGATCTTACATAATAGTGAGAGTCCAGTCCATAGTGGATCTAACATAATAGTGAGAGTACAGTCCATAGTGGATCTAACATAATAGTGTGAGAGTCCAGTCCATAGTGGATCTAACATAATAGTGAGAGTACAGTCTATAGTGGATCTAACATAATAGTGAGAGAGTCCAGTCCATAGTGGATCTAACATAATAGTGAGAGTCCAGTCCATAGTGGATCTAACATAATAGTGAAAGTCCAGTCCATAGTAGATCTAATATAATAGTGTGAGAGTCCAGTCCATAGTGGATCCAACATAATAGTGAGAGTCCAGTCCATAGTGGATCTAACATAATAGTGAGAGTCCAGTCCATAGTGGATCTAACATAATAGTGAAAGTCCAGTCCATAGTAGATCTAATATAACAGTGAGAGTCCAGTCCATAGTGGATCTAACATAATAGTGTGAGAGTCCAGTCCATAGTGGATCTAACATAATAGTGAAAGTCCAGTCCATAGTAGATCTAATATAATAGTGTGAGAGTCCAGTCCATAGTGGATCTAACATAATAGTGAGAGTCCAGTCCATAGTGGATCTAACATAATAGTGTGAGAGTCCAGTCCATAGTGGATCTAACATAATAGTGAGAGGCCAGTCTATAGTGGATCTAACATAATAGTGTGAGTCCAGTCCATAGTGGATCTAACATAATAGTGAGAGTCCAGTCCATAGTGGATCTAACATAATAGTGAAAGTCCAGTCCATAGTAGATCTAATATAATAGTGTGAGAGTCCAGTCCATAGTGGATCTAACATAATAGTGAGAGTCCAGTCCATAGTGGATCTAACATAATAGTGTGAGAGTCCAGTCCATAGTGGATCTAACATAATAGTGAAAGTCCAGTCCATAGTGGATCTAACATAATAGTGTGAGAGTCCAGTCCATAGTGGATCTAACATAATAGTGAGAGTCCAGTCCATAGTGGATCTAACATAATAGTGTGAGAGTCCAGTCCATAGTGGATCTAACATAATAGTGAGAGTCCAGTCCATAGTGGATCTAACATAACAGTGAGAGTCCAGTCCATAGTGGATCTAACATAATAGTGTGAGAGTCCAGTCCATAGTGGCTCCAACATAATAGTGAGAGTCCAGTCCATAGTGGATCTAACATAATAGTGAAAGTCCAGTCCATAGTAGATCTAATATAATAGTGTGAGAGTCCAGTCCATAGTGGATCTAACATAATAGTGAGAGTCCAGTCCATAGTGGATCTAACATAATAGTGAGAGTCCAGTCCATAGTGGATCTAACATAATAGTGAAAGTCCAGTCCATAGTAGATCTAATATAACAGTGAGAGTCCAGTCCATAGTGGATCTAACATAATAGTGTGAGAGTCCAGTCCATAGTGGATCTAACATAATAGTGAAAGTCCAGTCCATAGTAGATCTAATATAATAGTGTGAGAGTCCAGTCCATAGTGGATCTAACATAATAGTGAGAGTCCAGTCCATAGTGGATCTAACATAATAGTGTGAGAGTCCAGTCCATAGTGGATCTAACATAATAGTGAGAGGCCAGTCTATAGTGGATCTAACATAATAGTGTGAGAGTCCAGTCCATAGTGGATCTAACATAATAGTGAGAGTCCAGTCCATAGTGGATCTAACATAATAGTGAAAGTCCAGTCCATAGTAGATCTAATATAATAGTGTGAGAGTCCAGTCCATAGTGGATCTAACATAATAGTGAGAGTCCAGTCCATAGTGGATCTAACATAATAGTGAAAGTCCAGTCCATAGCAGATCTAATATAATAGTGTGAGAGTCCAGTCCATAGTGGATCTAACATAATAGTGAGAGTCCAGTCCATAGTGGATCTAACATAATAGTGTGAGAGTCCAGTCCATAGTGGATCTAACATAATAGTGAGAGGCCAGTCTATAGTGGATCTAACATAATAGTGTGAGTCCAGTCCATAGTGGATCTAACATAATAGTGAAAGTCCAGTCCATAGTAGATCTAATATAATAGTGTGAGAGTCCAGTCCATAGTGGATCTAACATAATAGTGAGAGTCCAGTCCATAGTGGATCTAACATAATAGTGTGAGAGTCCAGTCCATAGTGGATCTAACATAATAGTGAGAGGCCAGTCCATAGTGGATCTTACATAATAGTGAGAGTCCAGTCCATAGTGGATCTAACATAATAGTGTGAGAGTCCAGTCCATAGTGGATCTAACATAATAGTGAGAGAGTCCAGTCCATAGTGGATCTAACATAATAGTGAGAGTCCAGTTCATAGTGGGGCCAGCAGGAGACCATCTCGAGCGGAGACGGGTCAGCAGTGCAGAGATGTCCCCAACCGAGTAGCAACCAATAGTTGTGAATAGGGATGTCCGATAATGGCTTTTTGCCGATATCCGATATTCCGATATTGTCCAACTCTTTAATTACAGATACCGATATCAACCGATACAGATACATACAGTCGTGGAATTAACACATTATTATGCCTAATCTGGACAACCATGTATGGTGAAGATAAGGTCCTTTTTTAAAAAATAAATAAAATAAGATAAATAAATTAATAACATTTTCTTGAAAAGTAAAACAATATAAAAACAGTTACATAGAAACTAGTAATTAATTAAAATGAGTAAAATGAAGTGTTAAAGGTCAGTACTATTAGTGGAGCAGCAGCACGCACAATCATGTGTGCTTACGGACTGTATCCCTTGCAGACTGTATTGATATATATTGATATATAATGTAGGAACCAGAATATTAATAACAGAAAGAAACAACCCTTTTGTGTGAATGAGGGAGGTTTTTTGGATTGGTGCACTAATTGTAAGTGTATCTTGTGTTTTTTATGTTGATTTGATAAAAATAAAAAACAAAACAAAAAATAAAACGATACCGATAATAAAAAAAATGATACCGATAATTTCCGATATTACATTTTAAAGCATTTATCGGACATCTCTAGTTGTGAACCAATAGTGGTACTGCTGTGGTTGATTATGTCGCGCACGGCGGACGCATTTGAGTGACGGACCGCAGGTCGGACTTGACTACAAGTTGTGTTTGTGTACTAAACGGTCCAGTTTGTAGAGGCAGGACTTGATGGAATGAAATGAAACATGTCCTGTCAGCATCTTCTCAATATTTTCATTGATAAATGTCCGTCCTTTGGAGCGACTCACCGGTAGAACATGTTTTTAATGATTTATTGGTTAACCAACCAATAGTGATGACTAGGGATGTCCGATAATGGCTTTTTGCCGATATCCGATATTCCGATATCGTCCAACTCTTTAATTACCGATACCGATATCAACCGATACCGATATCAACCGATATATGCAGTCGTGGAATTAACACATTATTATGCCTAATTTGGACAACCATGTATGGTGAAGATAAGGTACTTTTTAAAAAAAATTATAATAATAAGATAACTAAATTAAAAACATTTTCTTGAATAAAAAAGAAAGTAAAACAATATAAAAACAGTTACATAGAAACTAGTAATTAATGAAAATGAGTAAAATTAACTGTTAAAGGTTAGTACTATTAGTGGACCAGCAGCACGCACAATCATGTGTGCTTACGGACTGTATCCCTTGCAGACTGTATTGATATATATTGATATATAATGTAGGAACCAGAATATTGATAACAGAAAGAAATGGGGGGAGGGAGTTTTTTTGGGTTGGTGCACTAATTGCAAGTGTATCTTGTGTTTTTTATGTTGATTTAATAAAAATAAAAAAAACATTTAAAAAAAAACGATACAGATAATAAAAAAAACTGATACCGATAATTTCCGATATTACATTTTAACGCATTTATCGGCCGATATTATCGGACATCCCTAGTGATGACCCAATAGTTCATCACTCATTGCTAATTTATCAATTTGTCATGTTAGGTTGACAACAATGGATGTGGAAATGTTGCAGCATGCCCAAAAAAAAAGTGCACAACTGTTGCATCATCATCTGAAAGTGTTTTTTTATTTGCCAGCTGCTCACTCGGGATTGCATTTAGGATGAAGAGCTTAGGTTGTGTGACTAGACAGTGATTCACCTGAGGGTCACGCCATTTTAAAGTACTTGTGTCACATTGTCTGGCTCTCATATGAAAGCAAATAGTATGAAAAAAAGTGATTTATGGGGGGAGGGGGAAGCAGTTGAAGTGTGGGCGTGTGAGGGCATTAGGCGGTGTGATACATGAAGGTCAAAGGATGCGATATGATAGCACTCTGGGCTGAGAGGAACCTGGTGGAGGGATTATGAAGATGGATCTTCCATCTGTGACTGGATGAGAGCGCTAAGTAGTGTGCTCCCATCTTTCCAACTCCAATGTGAAAAAGTGTGCAGATTAAACTAATCACATGATTTTTTTATTTGGTGGTGGACAAGTGCTTGAAGTGGACACTTAGGAGAATTAAAGCAACCATCTCTTAGCCAACGCTAAAATGTCAACCTTGTGCTTGATGCACACTCACACTGTGGATTATCCCACATTCCACACACGAGCACCAGGAGGAGGAGGAATGACAGGCAGGTGGTTGGGATTATCAATATGTTAATTGAAATGAGCGGATTAATGAGAGATGGAGACGGGAATGTTTGGGCTTCCGACTTTTATTGACTTCTGTTTGCTTACTCTTGGTTCCCTTACTCACCAGCTCCCTCTTCTTCATGCACTCCATCACCATGAGCAGGATTTGCTGCGACTGGCTTTTGCTGTAGTTGAAGGTCTTCTGAATGGTCACCAGGAGTTGGTCTCGCACGTCGTCACTGACCAGCCTGAAATGTTGGAGAAGAGCTTTTCCTTTAGTTGATTTTTTCTTCGGTCAGTGGTCAACAAAATAAACAAACAGCTGTGAGTTGAACGCTTATTGCGCCTAACCCTATAAACAATGTCAAATACAAGATGAGCTTCCAAAAATGATGACATTTCCTTCGCACAACATATTATATTAGGTTGGAGGTTGAAAAGGCGTTTTAATCCAGTTCCTATACTGACTACACAGAAAATATTTGTAATTATTAGGGATGTCCGATAATGGCTTTTTGCCGATATCCGATATTCCGATATTGTCCAACTCTTTAATTACCGATACCGATATCAACCGATATATACAGTCGTGGAATTAACACATTATTATGTCTAATTTGGACAACCAGGTATGGTTACATAGAAACTAGTAATGAATGAAAATGAGTAAAATGAACTGTTAAAGGTTAGTACTATTAGTGGAGCAGCAGCACGCACAATCATGTGTGCTTACGGACTGTATCCCTTGCAGACTGTATTGATATATATTGATATATAATCTAGGAACCAGAATATTAATAACAGAAAGAAATAACCCTTTTGTGTGAATGAGGAGGGAGGTTTTTTGGGTTGGTGCATTAATTGTAAGTGTATCTTGTGTTTTTTATGTTGATTTAATTAAAAAAAAAATATATAAATAAAAAAAACACGATACTTATAATAAAAAAACCGATACCGATAATTTCCGATATTACATTTTAACGCATTTATCGGCCGATATTATCGGACATCCCTAGTAATTATTGTTATAAATGTAGTGAATTATGAATAAATTGTTTATTTTTCATGCAATGATATTCAGTCATTCAGCATCATGTAATTATTATATTTAAAAAAAAGTTCAATTATGAAGTAAAAAAATATGTTTGTATTTACACTAATTTATACTTTTTAATTTAAGAATAGCGTGTTCTTTAATTATAAATAATTAGGGATGTCCGATAATGGCTTTTTGCCGATATCCGATATTGTCCAACTCTTTAATTACCGATACCGATATCAACCGATACCGATATCAACCGATATATACAGTCGTGGAATTAACACATTATTATGTCTAATTTGGACAACCAGGTATGGTGAAGATAAGGTACTTTTAAAAAAAAATTATAAAATAAAATAAGATAAATAAATTAAAAACATTTTCTTGAATAATTAAAAGAAAGTAAAACAATATAAAAACAGTTACATAGAAACTAGTAATGAATGAAAATGAGTAACATTAACTGTTAAAGGTTAGTACTATTAGTGGACCAGCAGCACGCACAATCATGTGTGCTTACGGACTGTATCCCTTGCAGACTGTATTGATATATATTGATATATAATGTAGGAACCAGAATATTAATAACAGAAAGAAACAACCCTTTTGTGTGAATGAGGAGGGAGGTTTTTTGGGTTGGTGCATTAATTGTAAGTGTATCTTGTGTTTTTTATGTTGATTTAATTAAAAAAAAACAAAAAAATGATACCGATAATAAAAAAAACGATACCGATAATTTCCGATATTACATTTTAACGCATTTATCGGCCGATAATATAGGCAGGCCGATATTATCGGACATCCCTAGTAATTATTGTTATAAATGTAGTGAATTATGAATAAATTGTTTATTTTTCATGCGGTGATATTCAGTCATTCAGTATCATGTAATTACTATATTTTAAAAAAAAGTTCAATTATGAAGTAAAAAAATATGTTTGTATTTACACTAATTTATACTTTTTAATTTAAGAATAGCGTGTTCTTTAATTATAAATAATTAGGGATGTCCGATAATGGCTTTTTGCCGATATCCGATATTCCGATATTGTCCAACTCTTTAATTACCGATACCGATATCAACCGATACCGATATCAACCGATATATACAGTCGTGGAATTAACACATTATTATGTCTAATTTGGACAACCAGGTATGGTGAAGATAAGGTACTTTTTAAAAAAAATTATAAAATAAAATAAGATAAATAAATTAAAAACATTTTCTTGAATAAAAAAGAAAGTAAAACAATATAAAAACAGTTACATAGAAACTAGTAATGAATGAAAATGAGTAACATTAACTGTTAAAGGTTAGTACTATTAGTGGAGCAGCAGCACGCACAATCATGTGTGCTTACGGACTGTATCCCTTGCAGACTGTATTGATAAATATTGATATATAATGTAGGAAGCAGAATATTAATAACAGAAAGAAACAACCCTTTTGTGTGAATGAGGAGGGAGGTTTTTTGGGTTGGTGCATTAATTGTAAGTGTATCTTGTGTTTTTTATGTTGATTTAATTTAAAAAAAAAAAAAAAACGATACCGATAATAAAAAAAACAATACCGATAATTTCCAATATTACATTTTAACGCATTTATCGGCCCACATCCCTAGTAATTATTGTTATAAATGTAGTGAATTATGAATAAATTGTTTATTTTTCAGGCAGTGATATTCAGTCATTCAGTATCATGTAATTACTATATTTAAAAAAAAGTTCAATTATGAAGTAAAAAAATATGTTTGTATTTACACTAATTTATACTTTTTAATTTAAGAATAGCGTGTTCTTTAATTATAAATAATTAGGGATGTCCGATAATGGCTTTTTGCCGATATCCGATATTCCGATATTGTCCAACTCTTTAATTACCGATATCGATATCAACCGATGCCGATATCAACCGATATATACAGTCGTGGAATTAACACATTATTATGTCTAATTTGGACAACCAGGTATGGTGAAGATAAGGTACTTTTAAAAAAAAATTATAAAATAAAATAAGATAAATAAATTAAAAACATTGTCTTGAATAAAAAAGAAAGTAAAACAATATAAAAACAGTTACATAGAAACTAGTAATTAATGAAAATTAGTAAAATTAAGTGTTTAAGGTTAGTACTATTAGTGGACCAGCAGCACGCACAATCATGTGTGCTTACGGACTGTATCCCTGCAGACTGTATTGATATATATTGCTATATAATGTAGGAAGCAGAATATTAATAACAGAAAGAAACAACCCTTTTGTGTGAATGAGGAGGGAGGTTTTTTGGGTTGGTGCATTAATTGTAAGTGTATCTTGTGTTTTTTATGTTGATTTAATAAAAAAATTAAAAAAAATTAATAAAAAAAACCCCAAAAAAACGATACGGATAATAAAAAAAACCGATACCGATAATTTCCTATATTACATTTTAACGCATTTATCTAGTAATTATAGTTATAAATGTAGTGAATTATGAATAAATTGTTTATTTTTCATGCAGTGATATTCAGTCATTCAGTATCGTTGTTTTTAAAGGGCTTTATAAATAAAGTTGGTATGGTATGGTATGGTATCATGTAATTACTATATTTAAAAAAAAATTCAATTATGAAGTAAAAAAATATGTTTTTATTTACACTAATTTATACTTTTTAATTTAAGAATAGCGTGTTCTTTAATTACAATTAAATGTAATTACATTTAAGAATAGTCGAAACAATTTTTTTTATTAATTAATATTGATACAGTAAATAAATACATGTGATTTCACAAATATGTGTGCTAATGAATTCATGTAATATTTTTCAGTCATTTTCAGACATTTTACAACTAGTATAATTCATGTATATAATGCTTTGTAAAAGTATGCTAATGTCTGTTGTTTACCGGTATGCTCTGTCATTTTAATCATTTTTGAAGTATATAACAAAACCTTCATGTTTGTTTTAATTTGTAGGATTATACATAATCTTATAAAATAGAATAAAATGTAGTAATTTACATATTCCTTTGTATCATTATACATAGACAAACCTTTGCGTTAGGTTTTTTTTTGCAATTATGCAGAATATAATCTTAATTATTCGTGTGAAAATATTCAGTTATCTTATTTTTGGACTAATACAAAAAAAGTAATGCAATTAGAATTTTTACAAATAATTATTATTTATTCTCAGGACAGCGTGTGTTTTTTTTTTCCACTAGGAAAGCTTTACTTTTTCAACAACTCATCTTTACAGTTAAACATGAAATATTTTGTAACAAAAGAAAAAAAGTGCCATAAAACTAAATAAATGAATAATGCTGAGAAATACTATGTTGTTACAAAATGTAAAAATATTCAAAAATTAATTGAAAATTCCCCATTGACCAGGGGTGTCAAAGTCAAGGCCCGCGGGCCAGATCCAGCCTGCGAATGAATGATCTATGGCCCCCGGGATGATATTTGACTAGTAGTAGAACAGGCCCGCAGGCCACAGCCGCCTGCTGCTGTTTTGCTAGGAATTTTCAAAATGGGGTCCCAGTAAATTTTTGGGGGGGGGGGGGGTCCTACTTTTTTGTAAGCGTTTTGAAAACAAATGATAAATATATTGCATTATCCTGTTATATCTCACATTCTATATTGTGTTTTGGAAAAAGGGTTGTCGTACACTTTACTTAATTCATAAAAAAACCAAAACAAACGAAAACACATATTTATGCATATGTAAATGTCTTCAGTTATAAACATTCATTTACTTTCCTTTTTCCTTCATGGATCTAAACTATTTTTATTGTAATATTTTCAGAATGTGTTTGTTTTATTTTTGGCCAAAGTAAGACAAAGAAAACAATCTTAACTTGTCTTTATTTTTTACTTTTAATGCCATGATTTTAATAGTCCGACCCGCGTGTGCACACATTTTCCAACCATGCGGCCCCTGAGCTTTAATTGATTGATTGATTGAGACTAGAGATGTCCGATAATGGCTTTTTTGACGATATCCGATATTCCGATATTGTCCAACTCTTAATTACCGATTCCGATATCAAGCGATATCGATATATACAGTCGTGGAATTAACACATTATTATGCCCAATTTTGTTGTGATGCCCCGCTGGATGCATTAAACAATGTAACAAGGTTTTCCAAAATAAATCAACTCAAGTTATGGAAAAAAGTGCCAACATGGCACTGCCATATTTATTATTGAAGTCACAAAGTGCATTATTTTTTTTTAACATGCCTCAAAACAGCAGCTTGGAATTTGGGACATGCTCTCCCTGAGGAGGATGAGGTGGGCAGGGTTGATGGGGTGGGGTGTATATTGTAGCGTCCCGGAAGAGTTAGTGCTGCAAGGGGTTCTGGGTATTTGTTCCGTTGTGTTTATGTTGTGTTACGGTGCGGATGTTCTCCCGAAATGTGTTTGTCATTCTTGTTTGGTGTGGGTTCACAGTGTGGCGCATATTAGTAACAGTGTTAAAGTTGTTTATACGGCCACCCTCCGTGTGACCTGTATGGCTGTTGACCAAGTATGCCTCGCATTCACTTGTGTGTGTGTGAAAAGCCGTAGATATTACGTGACTGGGCCGGCACGCAAAGGCAGTGCCTTTGAGGTTTATTGGCGCTCTGTACTTCTCCCTACGTCCGTGTTAAAAAGTCATACATTTTACTTTTTGAAACCGATACCGATAATTTCCGATATCACATTTTAAAGCATTATCTCTATTTTTTAGTTTTAATGCCATGATTTTAATAGTCCGGCCCACCCTCCGTGTGACCTGTATGGCTGTTGACCAAGTATGCCTCGCATTCACTTGTGTGTGTGTGAAAAGCCGTAGATATTACGTGACTGGGCCGGCACGCAAAGGCAGTGCCTTTGAGGTTTATTGGCGCTCTGTACTTCTCCCTACGTCCGTGTTAAAAAGTCATACATTTTACTTTTTGAAACCGATACCGATAATTTCCGATATCACATTTTAAAGCATTATCTCTATTTTTTAGTTTTAATGCCATGATTAAACCGATAATTTCCGATATCACATTTTAAAGCATTATCTCTATTTTTTAGTTTTAATGCCATGATTTTAATAGTCCGGCCCACCCTCCGTGTGACCTGTATGGCTGTTGACCAAGTATGCCTCGCATTCACTTGTGTGTGTGTGAAAAGCCGTAGATATTACGTGACTGGGCCGGCACGCAAAGGCAGTGCCTTTGAGGTTTATTGGCGCTCTGTACTTCTCCCTACGTCCGTGTTAAAAAGTCATACATTTTACTTTTTGAAACCGATACCGATAATTTCCGATATCACATTTTAAAGCATTATCTCTATTTTTTAGTTTTAATGCCATGATTAAACCGATAATTTCCTATATCACATTTTAAAGCATTATCTCTATTTTTTAGTTTTAATGCCATGATTTTAATAGTCCGGCCCACCCTCCGTGTGACCTGTATGGCTGTTGACCAAGTATGCATCGCATTCACTTGTGTGTGTGTGAAAAGCCGTAGATATTACGTGACTGGGCCGGCACGCAAAGGCAGTGCCTTTGAGGTTTATTGGCGCTCTGTACTTCTCCCTACGTCCGTGTTAAAAAGTCATACATTTTACTTTTTGAAACCGATACCGATAATTTCCGATATCACATTTTAAAGCATTATCCCTATTTTTTAGTTTTAATGCCATGATTTTAATAGTCCGGCCCGCGTGTGCACAGATTTTCCTCCTAAAATGAGTTTGACACCCCTGGATTATATTACGCCTATGAATAAATGATAAAGATAAAAAAGACTCACCCTCCGTCCTCGGAGAACTTGTGTGCAAAGGAAATGATGTCGGAGGCGCGCCCGCTGCCGTCACACACCACCACCGGAATGGGAGGCTCGTCTCTCAGACTCTCCAAGGCGATGGAGATAACGTTCGGGCCTCCTTCCACGATCAGACACACCAGCGGCACGCCCTGGCCCAAACCTGGAGCACATTCAGTAACAGCGGTTTTTTCCCCCCAATGGAAACTGTCTTCTCTGGGAGAGAACTTGAAGGCGAGGTCACACACAAGGAGGAAGGAGGGAGTGAAGTCTGTGGTGACAGCTGAGCATCCCTTTGCTGTCCCTGCCTTATCCGAGCTCCAGGCATAGGATGACAAAGGGAAGCCCATAGGTCACAGAGGAAGCTCTCCATCCACGACAAAAAACACAGAGAAATGGATGAAGGAGGCTTTCGCTGCCACTTACGGGTGTTGATCTTCTGCAGCGAGATGTGCTTCTCCAACAGGCGCCGCAGTTTGACCTCGGAGCCGTACTTGCCGCACGTGCCGTTGTCGGTCAGGATGAAGTGCGAGTGGCTGTTGTTGAGCACGGCCAGCTTGCTCAGAGGGTTGGCCATGGTCTGGTAGGGTCTGGTCACCTGCGGGGGGGGAGCAGGAGAAGACATCAACGGCGTGTCCTCGGTGGAAGGCTTCACGGGTTACGGAGGCTTACGTCCTTCCCGATGAGGTCCTCTTTGTTTTCCAGGATCCCCCACGGGGCGATGCCGATTGCACACACTTTCCCCCGGGACTTGGAGGAATGGTCCTTTAAGGCGTCTCCCACATGACGGATCACACCTTATTTGGAAGAAGGAAATGAAGGCGCACTTAAAATCCTGTCATTTTCTCAAAAATGGACAGTGCGCCTTATAACCCAATGTGCCTAAAACACAGAATAATTCTGTTTGTGCTTACCGACCTCAAAGCAATTTTATTTGGTACATGGTGTAATGATAAGTGTGACCAGTAGATGGCAGTCACACATAAGAGATAATAATAATAATAATAATAATAATGGATTAGATTTATACAGCACTTTTCTAGACACTCAAAGCGCTTCACAGAGAAGTGAGAAGCCATCATTCATTCACACCTGGTGGTGGTAAGCTACTTTCGTAGCCACAGCTGCCCTGGGGTAGACTGACGGAAGCGTGGCTGCCAGTTTGCGCCTACGGCCCCTACGACCACCACCCATTATTCATCCTTCATTCACCAGTGTGAGCGGCACCGGGGGCAAGGGTGAAGTGTCCTGCCCAAGGACACAACGGCAGCGATTTGGATGGTAAGAGGCGCGGAGCGAACATGCAACCCTCAGGTTTCTGGCACGGCTGCTCTACCCACTACGCCAGTGTTTTTCAACCACTGTGCCGCGGCACACTAGTGTGCCGTGAGATATTGTCTAGTGTGCCGTGGGAAATTATGCAACTTCACCTAATTGGGCCAAAAAACATTTTTTGCAAATCAATAATTATAATAATGTGCCATTGTCTAGTGCAGGGGTCGGCAACCCGCGGCTCTAGAGCCGCATGCGGCTCTTTAGCGCCGGCCTAGTGGCTCTCTGGAGCTTTTTCATAAATGTATGAAAAATGGAAAAAGATGAGGGGAAAAAATATATATTTTTGGTTTTAATATGGTTTCTGTAGGAGGACAAACATGACACAAACCTCCCTAATTGTTAGAAATCCCACTGTTTATATTAAACATGCTTCACTGATTCGAGTATTTGGCGAGCACCGTTTTGTCCTACTAATTTTGGCGGTCCTTGAACTCACCTTAGTTTGTTTACATGTATAACTTTCTCCGACTTTCTAGGACGTGTTTTATGCCACTTCTTTTTTTGTCTCATTTTGTCCACCAAACTTTAAACGTTGTGCATGAATGCACAAAGGTGAGTTTTGTTGATGTTATTGACTTGTGTGGAGTGCTAATCAGACATATTTGGTCACTGCATGACTGCAAGCTAATCGATGCTAACATGCTATTTAGGCTAGCTATATGTACATATTGCATCATCATGCCTCATTTGTAGGTATATTTGAGGTAATTTAGTTTACTTTAAGTCATCTTAATTCAATTTATATCTCATGACACACTATCTGTATGTAATATGGCTTTTAATTTTTTGCGGCTCCAGATTTGTTTTTGTATTTTTGGTCCAATATGGCTCTTTCAACATTTTTGGGTTGCCGACCCCTGGTCTAGTGCAGTGTTTTTCAACCTTTTTTGGTATGTAAAAGGTATGTAATGCTTAAACCAAAAATGAACAAAAGGCACTGAAACATAGGGATGGCTATGCAAAACAAAAGTAAAACTGAACTGGCTACAAAGTAAACAAAAACAGAATGCTGGATGACAGCAAAAACTTACAGCGTGTGGAGCGGAGACGGCGTCCACAAAGTACGTCCGTACGTGACATGACATGACAATCAACAGTGTCCCCACAAAGAAGGATAGTGTACGCACAACTTAAATAGTCTTGATTGCCAAAACAAAGCAGGTGCGGGCATTGGAACTCAAAGGAAGGCGTGACGCTGCTACAGGAGAACACCAACAAAACAGGAAGGGTCACCAAATTAACAGCGCAAGACAGAAACTAAAGCACTATACACAGGAAACAACAACAAACTCAAAATAAGGCATGACAACCTGGTGGAGTTTCATTTTTTAACCTTTTCTGCCGGTGGTGTGCCTTCGTATTTTATTTTATGAACAAAATGTGCCCAGGCTCAAAAAAGGTTGAAAAACACTGCACTGCGCCATGCCACCCCTTGTATTACGTTAGTAAACAACACCAAAACTTTAAATGTTCCATTGAGAATATAGAACATTACACACGGCACTCAAAAATCTGTCAAAATGTTTTTAGTACGACTTTGGTAAGCTATGAAGCCGCACCGCTTGATGGATTGTCGGCGCATTGAACATATGAGTATTATTATGGTGTGTGTATAAGGACTGCAAAATGGCACCTATTAACAGAAATATTATCCGGCGTTCTGTTTCGCAATATTATGCAAAACCAACTTTTCTTACCTTCTGGTACTTGCTGATGGGTATTTGGGATCTGCATAAGTACTGAAAATTTGCGCAGGTCTGCCTTTGTAGTCCGTGACGACGCCGTAGTCATAAGCTTCTTATTTTTCTCTATCTTCTTATGTGGCATTCATCCTCCGCTGTTGCCATTTCTAATATAAAGTAGTGTAAAGTTCTTACTTATATCTGTCAGTAAAATAGCTATCAAAGCGCTAAAACATACCGGTGTAGTGAGTTTACATTATTCACCCGAGGAACTTTAGTTATCAAAGGGTTCCGGTGGGACGTTTTTTGCACGGGACACATTTCCGGCGTTGTTGTTGCACTAGTGAGCCACGGATGAGGAGACGCTGCTCCGTTATCGATTGAAGTAAAGTCTGAATGTCAGCTCTCACTGGATCGGTTCGCAGCCGAGTGTGAAGCGACTGGGATGAGAATCAGCACCTCCAAGTCCGAGTCCACGGTTCTCGCCCGGGAAAGGGTGGAGTGCCATCTCCGGGTTGGGGAAGAGATCTTGCCCCAAGTGGAGGAGTTCAAGTACCCCGGAGTCTTGAAGAGTGGATGGTGAGATCGACAGGCGGATCGGTGCGGCGTCTTCAGTAATGCGGACGCTGTATCGATCCGTTGTGGTGAAGAAGGAGCTGAGCCGGAAGGCAAAGCTCTCAATTTACCGGTCGATCTACGTTCCCATCCTCACCTATGGTCATGAGCTTTGGGTTATGAGCGAAAGGACAAGATCACGGGTACAAGCGGCCCAAATGAGTTTCCTCCCCTTATAAATAGGGTGAGAAGCTCTGTCATCCGGGAGGAACTCAGAGTAAAGCCGCTGCTCCTCCACATGGAGAGGAGCCAGATGAGGTGGTTCGGGCATCTGCTCAGGATGCCACCCGAACGCCTACCTAGGGAGGTGTTTAGGGCACGTCTGACCGGCAGGAGGCCACGGGGGAAGACCCAGGACACGCTGGGAAGACTATGTCTCCCGGCTGGCCTGGGAACGCCTCGGGATCCCCCGGGAGGAGCTGGACGAAGTGGCTGGGGAGAGGGAAGTCTGGGCTTCTCTGCTTAGGCTGCTGCCCCCGCGACCCCACCTCGGATAAGCGTAAGAAAATAAATAGATGGAATGGATGTCATTAAAACAGTTAGCGCCATCTTTAGATACTCCTTCCACTCCCGTCCTTGCACGCTACACCGCTACAACAAAGATGACGGGGAGAAGACGCTATCAAAGTGGAGGCACGTAAATAAGACCGCCCACAAAACAGTGCATTCTGAAGCGACTGTCAGAAAGCGACTTGAAGATGATCTGTAAAACATCATTTATGCAACATTTTGACCAAAGAACCACCATTACTTATACCTTTTAATCCGGTGCGCCCTATGGTCCGGAAAATACGGTATGTTAGGCTTGAATGTTTGCGTGGATGTGATGGAGTGATCAGTTAGGAACAGTTCAGGCGGACTACTCGCACCCAAACGCCCCACAGCTCAGCACATATGATGAATTGTGCCGTAATTAGAGTGCCTGGCACAATGGGCCGAGGAAGAAGCATTATGTAATGAACGCAGGGGTAATCTTCTAATGTCACTAAGAGTTATTTGTGAAGTCGACAGGAAACAAATGATCCCTCACCGGTGTTGACCCCGCCAGTGAAGATCCAAGCGCCCGTGGTGACGGCGGCTTTAATCAGGCCTTTGCCGAAAACCTGCTTGAGTTTGGGCTGCAGGTCGAAGTTCTGGAGGCCCCCGTGCACGGAGATGAGCAAGGTGGGCAGCTCCAACTGCCAGTCCTTCACCATCAGATGCAGCAGGTTGTCGGGTTTTGTGTCGAAGGAGGCACGGATGTACTGGCATGGGAAACATTCGGGTGGGGGGGTTAGGGTTCGATTCCATCAACAACCAACATTGTGCAGTGTTTCCCACAAACTGTCAAGATACCCGTGGCTGTGGGGGCGTGGCTATGGGCGTGGTCACCATGACATCATCGAGTAATTTGCATAATTTACTACAATGATATGATTTTCCCTAAAAAGGCTCAAAAAATGTATACTTACTAATTAATAATAACAGTTTTGTTTTAAACGTCCATCCATCCATCCATTTTACAATATAATTACAACACGTTATGTACGTATTTATATACAGATTTGAACAATAAGTTATTCACTGAAATATATTTATTAATTGTGGTTCTTACAAAAAATATATCTTATAAAATATAAAAGCTAAAATGTCTCTTAAAGCTCTGCCCCTTTAATTAGTGCATATTAAATAATTTCACTTTAGCCTACTACTACAACCATATTATTTACCAGCAACATAAAGTGAAACAGAGGCAGAGGTGTCCTGCCACAGTCAGTAACAAATAAACAGAAAACAGTAGTGGTGGTAGATAGACACAGAGCTTCATCAAACATCTGATCCACTGAACAAAGAGCTCCAAAAATCTTGAACTTTAGACTGCCATCAGTTTTACTCCCTACACTTAACCATGTGTTTTCTACTGCCTGCAGACTTTGCACCCTTTGTTATATACACATGTTGTGTTTCTAATATAAATACATTTAATAAAGTCAAATACAAATAAGGCAACAAGAGAAGTATCCTACACTTCTCTTTTGTAAAGTAAATCTGAACAGCCGATATGGACATCTACATCAACTATATGATTTGCCTGAGAAGCTGGAGAGGACAAAAAAAAATAAAAAAAATAAAATAAAATAAAATAAAAATTTAAATTTTTAAAAAAATTTGTGGCGGACGTAATTATTTCGTGGCGGGCCGCCACAAAAAAATGAATGTGTGGGAAACCCTGTTGTGTTTGTTCTGTGTGAGCAACTTCCTCCCTCACCATGGCCTTGTTGATGAACCCTCCGCCCTGGAACTCGATCACACCGAAGGCGTCCGTGGGGTATGTCCTCGTGTGCTTGATCAAGCTCCATTTGTCCTTCGGGGTGTCGATCTGGACTAGCTGGTGAGCCTCCTCCAGAGAGTTGGCGCCGGGCGGGATGGCCACGTGTTGTGTAGTCAGCTGACCACATGCACATCTGAGGAGAAGAAGAGCGCTCAGTCAGATTGGAAGACACAATGTTGTCTTGTCTCCTTACAGTTTGCTACTGGGCATCATTCAGATCCAGGGTACGGAGATATTCTGGGCTAGCCTAGTTGAACAGTGGCGTTAAGACTGGTTTCAGGGTACGTTTGGCTATTGGACAGTTTATACCGCATGGTTACGTAAGAGTTATATAGAAGTTCTATTATGGACTTGTATAATGTACCCTGAGGTTAAGGGATGTTCATGGTCAGACTTTACACCCCAGGTATTTGTGAGATGTTACCTCTTTAGGTTAGGTGCATTCTGGGATAGTTCAAGCTACAAACTGGGTTAGGGGAAAATTCTAGTAGCCCTTCGAGACATTTGTGATTAAGGGCTATATAAACAAACTCTGATTGATTGATTGTTTGATAGGCTAGTCTGGTTTAGATCCCAAGTTAAATTTTGTCTAGTTCTTACCCGTACAATTAGGTTAAATAAAGGGTGTTGTCCGATCCTTATACTTGTATAATCTGGGCTAGTTAAGTATACACACATTGGTTAGGCTGATGGTACATTCTGGGTCAGTCCAGGTTAGACCCCAGGGTTAGGGGTGGAGTCAGAACCTGAAGTTAAGGTATATGCAAGGCTAATCGAACCATATGGTATATTTTGAGCCAGTTTAGTAAACACCATATATAATACTGTATTGTACATATTACCAGAGGGTTAGTGTTACAGTGTTTTGGGATATTCTCCGGGAATTCAATCGATCGCAACTGGACTGTTTGGTTTGTCTTAGAAGAGGTTTTGCCTCTCACCCGAGTAGGCTTCATCAGTTCATGCTCATATACTTAGATTGGTCAGATCTAGTCTTAGACACAGATTGGTCAGATCTAGTCTTAAAGACTTAGATTGGTCAGATCTAGTCTTAGACACAGATTGGTCAGATCTAGTCTTAAAGACTTAGATTGGTCAGATCTAGACTTAAAGACTTAGATTGGTCAGATCTAGTCTTAGACTTAGATTGGTCAGATCTAGTCTTAGACTTAGATTGGTCAGATCTAGTCTTAGACTCAGATTGGTCAGATCTAGTCTTAAAGACTTAGATTGGTCAGATCTAGTTACAGCTGGTGCCAAAACCCCAACTATTTATACTCCAACACAAGGACCCTGTGCCAGGGCAAGAATGGTTTCGCCCTATTGTAGTGAGAAAAACAACTGTTGAGATGCAAAAGAACAATCCTACTGTCAATGCCAACGACGATTGAATGCCCTGAGAATACACGGACTTGGATAAATGAGAACATTCATAGAAACATTTTGGGATAGTCTAGTTTTTAAACCGTGGTAAACGTTAAGGTGTATTTTGGGATAGTCTGGTTTGTAGGTACATTCTGGGGATGTCCTGTAATCTGGTGCTAATATCCCCATGGATTGGGGAAGGCATATGTACAACCAATTATAGAACCCATAATTAAGATTAGGGTATATACTGGTCTAGATAAAAAAAAAAAAGTAAATGCAACTATTAATAGAAAATAGTGATAACTGTTAGGAATGTTTTTAAAGTTTGCATAGTAAATCACTGTATGCTTTTATGGACAAAGTAGGTAAAAAGCTTGTAACACATCTTTAGAAGACCACAATTACCTGGTGGGGTCCTTGGTAGGGAAGATGTGAACACATTCTCTCTTCAGAAACGTCCTCTCGATCCAAGCTCGCTGGGCCTGACAGAGAGAAAAAGGAAGACAAAGTGTTTGTGTCAGTGTCTCAGTAGAAGCCGCCACCCGGGAGTCATCGCCACCCAATAGCAGTCGGCCGCTCACTGTGTCCAAAAACGGCTTCCGATTGCTCCCCCGTTTGATGTGTTTCCAAGCTCGGATCAGAAAATAACCTGAGTTGAAAGCAAAGTTTGTGCGCCGGCCATTGTGGAGCGTGAATGACTAATTAAAAGTAGAGCGATGGGAACTCAGCTTTCCAGGAAAAGCCTTGGCGGTGGCTGTAAAAACACTGGAAAAACAGGGACATTCTTTTTGCTTCATTAGCTTGGAACGTATTTACCGAACAAAATCCTTTTGAACAAGATGCGAGTGTGACTAAAAAACACCACGGATTGATTCTTTACGGACGTCTTATGATCGGGAATCACAAGACGTCTGCAATAACAACACAGTCTTGCTATTGTTCTGCTTCCAGGCCTTCAGGGTCCGAAAGTAGACTTCATCACTCAACTGTTTAAAAATAATCATGTTTTTTTTTCTCGTTTTAACTGAGAGAGCATTTGTTATTGTTTATACATCATAACAATATGTTCAATGTACTAGAAAAGCAACGTCTGTAACAATAACACAATGTTGCTACTGTTCTGTCTCCAGGCTTCAGGCACTAAAAGTAGACTTTATCATTCTACTAGTCTAATAATAACTATATTGCTTTTTGTTTTAATTGAGAGAACATTTCTTATTGTTTATGCATCATAATAATATGTTCAATGTACTAGAAAAGCATTATTATCAGGAATCAATAGAAATCTGTAACAATAACACACTGTTGCTACTGTTCTGTCTCCAGGCTTCAGGCACTAAAAGTAGACTTTATCATTCTACTAGTCTAATAGTAACTATTGTTTTTTTGTTTTAATTGAGAGAAAATTTGTTGTAGTTTATGCCTCATAATAATATGTTCAATGCACTAGAAAAGCAATGTCTGTAACAATAACACAGTGTTGCTACTAATCTGTCTCCAGGCCTTCGGGGTTCGAAAGTAGACTTCATCATTCAACTGTCTAAAAATAATCATGTTTTTTTTCCCGTTTTAACTAAGAGAGCATTTGTTATTGTTTATGAATCATAATAATATGTTTAATGTACTAGAAAAGCATTATTATCAGGAATCACAAGATGTCTGTAACAATAACACAATGTTGCTACTGTTCTGTCTCCAGACTTCAGACTTTATCATTCTACTAGGCTAATAACTACAATATTGTTTTTTTGTTTTGATTAAGAGAATTTTTTTTATAGTTAATGCCTCATAATATGTTCAATGTACTAGAAAAACAACATCTGTAACAGTAACACAGTGTTGCTATTGTTCTGTCTCCAGGCTTCAGGCACTAAAAGTAGACTTTATCATTCTAATAGGCTAATAATAACATTTTTTTTTGTTCTAATTGAGAGAACATTTGTTATAGTTAATGCCTCATAATTGATGTTCAATGGACTACAAAAATAAATAAATATATTGCATTCTGGTATATTGCAATAAATAATGTAATACATATCTAATAAGTACCTAATAAAAAAAATACAAAAACGATTTTAATTACAAAAATTATGAAACATTAAATAATTAAACAAAAAAATAAAAACTATAGTATTTTTCAATTTAATTTTAATTTTAATTAGTATTTAAAAGAAAAGATTGCAATAGTTTGTGTGGTGTGTATAAAACCTGTCGCTCACCCACACATTAATTCACTTTCTAGCTACGTTTCACCTTCTACGAGTTTTGCCATAAATGGACCATGAAAAAGATTGAAATACAAAGTTTAGCAGTAGCTCCACTTACATAGAAAGGTGGGTCCCAGCGTGCAGAGTTGCCTCTCAAGACGTGCTGGCCAGCGAGCTGCTGCTGCTGCTGCTGCTGCTGCTGCAGCCTGACTGAATCCCACAGGACATGACACTTGTTCACTTTATGAGGGCCGGCTAATATGATGAGCATGTGAGCAGGCTCTTTGTTCGCCTCGGTCTCATGACTCCAGTTCAAGGTAATCCTTTTGGGAGTCCCATGACCCCCTTCCCCAAGCCCGCAGGGCATTTTCACCCTGGCCTCGAACAAGGCACAATAAATCTACTCTGATAAGCGGCCCCTAATCTCCCAATTTGTCCAAACTCTTTTTCTTTGCGTGGTCCCCGGCAGCAAGATTATTTTTGTTTGTGCGTGGACAGTTGTTGCTTCGAGACTTTTTTTTTTTTTGGAAAACATGCAAACCCCTCCTCTTACACCCCCCCCCCCCCCCCCCCCTATTTCCAGTTACTTTGATTTCAACCTGCATTTGCATAATTGAGAGAATTGGAAGCAGGCATTCTTTTGGAAGGCGCCCTGTTATAAGACATGACTGCACTCCGGTTGGGGGCAAGGTCACGCAACACTAATTGCAGTTAATCTCTGTTTCCACTCTTGTTTTGGTGCAGGGGAAGATAACAGTCGCTCATGATGTGTCCTTTCTGGACAGTGTGTGAAAATGCACTATGCACCTTTTAGGAGTAATTAAGACGATTTCAAGTTATCGAGGCTTTTGCAGGGCTTGTTTAGATAAGCAGATGAAGGCATTAGCTGAGCTGCAAGTTAGTACAAAGTCTTTCTCATGTGAGTAGGTTTGACCAGAGCTCCTTTTATGGTTAAGCACTTTCAGCTAGGTGGGAAAAAAAAGAAAAAGACAGACTTGAACAGGAACCATACTACCTAGCTAGCCTCAAACCAAAAAATGCACTTCCAAAAGTGTTTGACCATCGTCATGTCAGGTTATTTAAAGGCCTACTGAAAGCCACTACTAGCGACCACGCAGTCTGATAGTTTATATATCAATGATGAAATCTTAACATTGCAACACATGCCAATACGGCCGGGTTAACTTATAAAGTGACATTTTAAATTTCCCGCTAAACTTCCGGTTGAAAACGCCTTTGGATGATGACGTATGCGCGTGACGTAGCCAGTGAAACAGGAGTATCGGTACGCCATTGAAAACAATACAAAAAAGCTCTGTTTTCATTTCATAATTCCACAGTATTCTGGACATCTGTGTTGGTGAATCTTTTGCAATTTGTTTAATGAACAATGGAGACTGCAAAGAAGAAAGTTGTAGGTGGGATCGGTGTATTAGCGGCTGGCTGTAGCAACACAACAAGGAGGACTTACTTGGATAGCAGACGTAGCCGATGCTAGCAGCCAACCGCTTCTGTAAACGGGTGAAGTCCTTCATCGCGCCGTCGATCGCTGCAACGCAGGTGAGCACGGGTGTTGATGAGCAGATGAGGGCTGGCTGGCGTAGGTGGAGCGCTAATGTTTTTATTATAGCTCTGTGAGGTCCGGTTGCTAAGTTGCTAAATTAGCTTCAGCGTTGTTAGCAACAGCATTGTTAAGCTTTGCCAGGCTGAGAATTATTAACCGTGTAGTTACATGTACATGGTTTAATAGTATTGTTGATCTTCTGTCTATCCTTCCAGTCAGGGATTTATTTATTTTGTTTCTATCTGCATTTGAGACAGATGCTATCACGTTAGCTCAGTAGCTAAAGAGCTTCGCCGATGTATTGTCGTGGAAATAAAAGTCACTGTGAATGTCTATTTCGCGTTCTGGACTCTCATTTTCAAGAGGATATAGTATCCGAGGTGGTTTAAAATACAAATCCGTGATCCACAATAGAAAAAGGAAAGAGTGTGGAATCCAATGAGCCAGCTTGTACCTAAGTTACGGTCAGAGCGAAAAAAGATATGTCTTTCACTGCATTCTAGTCCGTCACTCTAACGCTCCTCATCCACGAATCTTTCATCCTCGCTTAAATTAATTGGGTAATCGTCGCTTTCTCGGTCCGAATCGCTCTAGCTGCGTTGAAAACAATAGGAAAATATGAGGAGGTGAACAACTGACTACATCACGCTACTTCCGGTAGGGGCAAGGCTTTTTTTTATCAGAGACCAAAAGTTGCGAACTTTATCGTTGTTGTTCTATACTAAATCCTTTCAGCAAAAATATGGCAATATCGCGAAATGATCTAGTATGACACATAAAATGGATCTGCTATCCCCGTTTAAATAAAAAAAAAATCATTTCAGTAGGCCTTTAAACTCATCAAGCACAGCAATTAAAAGCCAAATCCTGAGAGCGAGCAGCTGCCTCGTTAAAGTGCTTGTAATGAAAGGGAAAGGGGGGAAAAAAAGAACCTTGAAGATTTGGCCGATCAGATTGTGTCACACCAAACAAATTAACGAGAATTAAGACAAGCCTCCACACAATAAACAACTTTCATTCCAAACATGCTGTGTTTAGGACACAATGGAACACTTGTGAGGAGGTTTGACATTTCTCTCGCCGGTTACATCAGCATTTCACTGCAAAAAGTCAGTGTTCAAAAAGAATTTAAAAAAATACAAAAATTAGGGGTATTTTATTTGAACTAAGCAAAATTATCTGCCAATAGAACAAGAAAATTCGGCTTGTCAAGACTTTCCAAAACAAGTAAAATTAGCTAACCTCAATGAACCCCACAATACCTTAAAATAAGTATATTCTCACTAATAACAAGTGCACTTTTCTTGGTAGAAAAAAAAACTTAAATGAAGTAAATGCTAGTGCCATTATCTTGACATAATGATATGCGCTCGGCATTACATTTCTTGAAACCAGCAAACTTATACTAAAAAATAACTTTGAAGTAATTGAAATTGAAATAATTAACCGCTTGTTACTCTCAGGGTTTCCTCACCGCTCAGGCAAATCATATTGTCTAAAAATGCATTTTCCCATTGATAACATGACATCATCGCGCCAAGTGCGTGCTCTTTCAGTCAATTAGTGCGCATATATACATACACTACCGTTCAAAAGTTTGGGGTCACATTGAAATGTCCTTATTTTTGAAGGAAAAGCACTGTACTTTTCAATGAAGACAACTTTAAACTAGTCTTAACTTTAAAGAAATACACTCTATACATTGCTAATGTGGTAAATGACTATTCTAGCTGCAAATGTCTGGTTTTTGGTGCAATATCTACATAGGTGTATAGAGGCCCATTTCCAGCAACTATCACTCCAGTGTTCTAATGGTACAATGTGTTTGCTCATTGGCTCAGAAGGCTAATTGATGATTAGAAAACCCTTGTGCAATCATGTTCACACATCTGAAAACAGTTTAGCTCGTTACAGAAGCTACAAAACTGACCTTCCTTTGAGCAGATTGAGTTTCTGGAGCATCACATTTATGGGGTCAATTAAACGCTCAAAATGGCCAGAAAAAGAGAACTTTCATCTGAAACTCGACAGTCTATTCTTGTTCTTAGAAATGAAGGCTATTCCACAAAATTGTTTGGGTGACCCCAAACTTTTGAACGGTAGTGTACATCATTTTTTTTATTGTAATTTTGAGGAATTTACCTGAATGTGCTTGAACTATTTCTGTTCAAAATTGTTTGAAATGTCACATGTTAAATGTTGAAATATTAACTGTCCGTTTACTGTACTGTGCCAACTGTACTACTATATGAGTACGTGTTTTCTATTGTTTCATTGAAAATAAAACAGCAAAGTCCATTTGGCTGTCATCTGTTTTGATTAGGAGACACATCTGTGTCAAAATCATGTTTTTTTTCTTCTCATTTTAGAAGTAAGAAATGATTACTTTGAAAAAGTAGTTTTATACTTGTGAGTGTTGATGACACAGCTTTGCAACAGTTGATATTCTAGTTTCAAGCATGTTTTACTCAATTTAGGTCATCAAATCTCAGCAACAAGCTGTAATATCTTACTGAGATCATTTAGGACTAGGGATGCGTTAAAATGTAATATCGGAAATTATCGGTATCAGTTTTTTTATTATCTGTATCGGGGGTTTTTTATTTATTTATTTTTTTTTTTTATTATTAAATCAACATAAAAAACACAAGATACACTTACAATTAGTGCACCAACCCAAAAAACCTCCCTCCCCCCATTTCTTTCTGTTATCAATATTCTGGTTCCTACATTATATATCAATATATATCAATACAGTCTGCAAGGGATACAGTCCGTAAGCACACATGATTGTGCGTGCTGCGGGTCCACTAATAGTACTAACCTTTAACAGTTAATTTTACTAATTTTCATTCATTACTAGTTTCTATGTAACTGTTTTTATATTGTTTTACTTTTTTATTCAAGAAAATGTTTTTAATTTAGTTATCTTATTTTTTTTTATTTTTTTTTAAAGTACCTTATCTTCACCATACCTGGTTGTCCAAATTAGACATAATAATGTGCTAATTCCACGACTGCATATATCGGTTGATATCGGTATCGGTTGATATCGGTATCGGTAATTAAAGAGTTGGACAATATCGGAATATCGGATATCGGCAAAAAGCGAACATCCCTATTTAGGACCAAAACACTTAAAACAAGTAAAACACTCTAACATAAAATCTGCTTAGTGAGAAGAATTATCTTATCAGACAGAAAATAAGCAAATATCACCCTTATTTGAGATATTTAATCTTACTTAGATTTCAGTTTTTGCAGTGTTTAAACTACCTTTTTACAAAACCCAAAACCAGTGAAGTTGGCATGTTGGGTAAATCGTAAATAAAAAAAATCCTTTTCAACCTATATTCAATTGAATAGACTCCAAAGACAAGATACTTAACGTTCGAACTGGTAAACTTTGTTATTTTTTGCAAATATCAGCGCATTTGGAATTTGATGCCTGCAATATGTTTCAAAAAAATGCATTATTCAACTTGCAATTTCTTAAATTAGGCATCCTCGGGATGTTGCAAAATCTTTAAACAAGATGTTCAATGTGGGGAAAATGTATAATTCTCTTATTTGAATAGTTATTTTCTTAGTTTTAACATTTTTAAACCAGAATAGACAAAATACAATGTTCATGCTAAAATTAAGATCATGATGACTAGTAAATAGCTCTTAAAAAGGGATATTTCAAGAAATAACATTTTTAAAATGGCAAATAATTTGCTGTGTAATGGAAAACGATGGCAACAAAACAGTTTGCAGGTGTATTTTTACTCATAGTACAAAACCCAAAAGCAGTGAAGTTGTCACGTTGTGTAAATGGTAAATAAAAACAGAATACAATGATTTGCAAATCCTTTTCAACTTATATTCAATTGAATAGACTGCAAAGACAAGATACTTAACGTTGGAACTGGTAAACTTTGTTATTTTTTGCAAATATTAGCTCATTTGGAATTTGATGCCTGCAACATGTTTCAAAAAAGCTGGCACAAGTGGCAAAAAAGACTGAGAAAGTTGAGGAATGCTCATCAAACACTTATTTGGAACATATCACAGGTGAAGAGGCTAATTGGGAACAGGCGGGTGCCATGATTGGGTATAAAAGCAGCTTCCGTGAAAAACAAGGATGGGGCGAGGGTCACCACTTTGTCAACAAATGTGCGAACAAATTGTCCAACAGTTTAAGAACAACATTTCTCAACCAGCTATTGCAAGGAATTTAGGAATTTCACTATCTACGCTCTGTAATATCATCAAAAGGTTCAGAGAATCTGGAGGAAGGCCGAAAACCAACATTGTATGATCCCTCAGGCGGTACTGCGTCAAAAAGCGACATCAGCGTGTAAAGGATATCACCACACGTGCTCAGGAACACTTTAGAAAACCACTGTCAGTAACTACAGTTGGTCGCTACATCTAAGTGCAAGTTAAAACTCTACTATGCAAAGCTAAAAGCCATTTATCAACAACACCCAGAAACGCCGCCGGCTTCGCTGGGCCCGAGCTCATCTAAGATGGACTGATGCAAAGTGGAAAAGTGTTCTGTGGTCTGACGAGTCCACATTTGCTCACAAATGCTCAGTCATTCACAAACAAGGATGGGGCGAGGGTCACCACTTTGTCAACAAATGCGTGAGCAAATTGACAAACAGTTTAAGAACAACATTTCTCAACGAGCAAGGAATTTAGGGATTTCACCATCTACGGTCCGTAATATCATCAAAAGGTTCAGAGAATCTGGAGAAATCACTGCACGTAAGCAGCAATGCCCGTGACCTTCGATCACTCAGGCGGTACTGCGTCAAAAAGAGACATCAGCGTGTAAAGGATATCACCACACGGGCTCAGGAACACTTCAGAAAACCACTGTCAGTAACTACAGTTGGTCGCTACATCTAAGTGCAAGTTAAAACTCTACTATACAAAGCGAAAAGCCATTTGTCAACAACACCCAGAAACGCCGCCGGCTTCGCTAGGCCCGAGCTCATCTAAGATGGACTGATGCAAAGTGGAAAAGTGTTCTGTGGTCTGACGAGTCCACATTTGCTCACAAATGCTCAGTCATTCACAAACAAGGATGGGGCGAGGGTCACCACTTTGTCAAGAAATGCGGGAGCAAATTGTTGAACATTTTAAGAACAACATTTCTCAACCAGCTGTTGCAAGGAATTTAGGGATTTCACCATCTACGGTCCGTAATATCATCAAAAGGTTCAGAGAATCTGGAGGAATCACTGCACGTAAGCAGCAATGCCCGTGACCTTCGATCACTCAGGCGGTACTGCGTCAAAAAGCGACATCAGCGTGTAAAGGATATCACCACACGGGCTCAGGAACACTTCAGAAAACCACTGTCAGTAACTACAGTTGGTCGCTACATCTAAGTGCAAGTTAAAACTCTACTATGCAAAGCGAAAAGCCGTTTGTCAACAACACCCAGAAACGCCGCCGGCTTCGCTGGGCCCGAGCTCATCTAAGATGGACTGATGCAAAGTGGAAAAGTGTTCTGTGGTCTGACGAGTCCACATTTGCTCACAAATGCTCAGTCATTCACAAACAAGGATGGGGCGAGGGTCACCACTTTGTCAACAAATGCGTGAGCAAATTGACAAACAGTTTAAGAACAACATTTCTCAACGAGCAAGGAATTTAGGGATTTCACCATCTACGGTCCGTAATATCATCAAAAGGTTCAGAGAATCTGGAGGAATCACTGCACGTAAGCAGCAATGCCCGTGACCTTCGATCACTCAGGCGGTACTGCGTCAAAAAGAGACATCAGCGTGTAAAGGATATCACCACACGGGCTCAGGAACACTTCAGAAAACCACTGTCAGTAACTACAGTTGGTCGCTACATCTAAGTGCAAGTTAAAACTATACTATGCAAAGCCAAAGCCATTTATCAACAACACCCAGAAATGCCGCCGGCTTCGCTAGGCCCGAGCTCATCTAAGATGGACTGATGCAAAGTGGAAAAGTGTTCTGTGGTCTGACAAGTCCACATTTGCTCACAAATGCTCAGTCATTCACAAACAAGGATGGGGCGAGGGTCACCACTTTGTCAACAAATGCGTGAGCAAATTGTTGAACAGTTTAAGAACAACATTTCTCAACCAGCTATTGCAAGGAATTTAGGGATTTCACCATCTACGGTCCGTAATATCATCAAAAGGTTCAGAGAATCTGGAGAAATCACTGCACGTAAGCAGCAATGCCCGTGACCTTCGATCACTCAGGCGGTACTGCATCAAAAAGCGACATCAGCGTGTAAAGGATATCACCACATGGGCTCAGGAACACTTCAGAAAACCACTGTCAGTAACTACAGTTTGTCGCTACATCTAAGTGCAAGTTAAAACTCTACTATGCAAAGCGAAAAGCCATTTATCAACAACACCCAGAAACGCCGCCGGCTTCGCTAGGCCCGAGCTCATCTAAGATGGACTGATGCAAAGTGGAAAAGTGTTCTGTGGTCTGACGAGTCCACATTTGCTCACAAATGCTCAGTCATTCACAAACAAGGATGGGGCGAGGGTCACCACTTTGTCAACAAATGCCTGAGCAAATTGTTGAACATTTTAAGAACAACATTTCTCAACCAGCTGTTGCAAGGAATTTAGGGATTTCACCATCTACGGTCCGTAATATCATCAAAAGGTTCAGAGAATCTGGAGGAATCACTGCACGTAAGCAGCAATGCCCGTGACCTTCGATCACTCAGGCGGTACTGCGTCAAAAAGCGACATCAGCGTGTAAAGGATATCACCACACGGGCTCAGGAACACTTCAGAAAACCACTGTCAGTAACTACAGTTGGTCGCTACATCTAAGTGCAAGTTAAAACTCTACTATGCAAAGCGAAAAGCCATTTGTCAACAACACCCAGAAACGCCGCCGGCTTCGCTAGGCCCGAGCTCATCTAAGATGGACTGATGCAAAGTGGAAAAGTGTTCTGTGGTCTGACGAGTCCACATTTGCTCACAAATGCTCAGTCATTCACAAACAAGGATGGGGCGAGGGTCACCACTTTGTCAACAAATGCGTGAGCAAATTGTTGAACATTTTAAGAACAACATTTCTCAACCAGCTGTTGCAAGGAATTTAGGGATTTCACCATCTACGGTCCGTAATATCATCAAAAGGTTCAGAGAATCTGGAGGAATCACTGCACGTAAGCAGCAATGCCCGTGACCTTCGATCACTCAGGCGGTACTGCGTCAAAAAGCGACATCAGCGTGTATAGGATATCACCACACGGGCTCAGGAACACTTCAGAAAACCACTGTCAGTAACTACAGTTGGTCGCTACATCGAAGTGCAAGTTAAAACTCTACTATGCAAAGCGAAAAGCCGTTTATCAACAACACCCAGAAACGCCGCCGGCTTCGCTGGGCCCGAGCTCATCTAAGATGGACTGATGCAAAGTGGAAAAGTGTTCTGTGGTCTGACGAGTCCACATTTGCTCACAAATGCTCAGTCATTCACAAACAAGGATGGGGCGAGGGTCACCACTTTGTCAACAAATGCGTGAGCAAATTGACAAACAGTTTAAGAACAACATTTCTCAACGAGCAAGGAATTTAGGGATTTCACCATCTACGGTCCGTAATATCATCAAAAGGTTCAGAGAATCTGGAGAAATCACTGCACGTAAGCAGCAATGCCCGTGACCTTCGATCACATCAAAAAGCGACATCAGCGTGTAAAGGATATCACCACATGTGCTCAGGAACACTTCAGAAAACCACTGTCAGTAACTACAGTTTGTCGCTACATCTGTAAGTGCAAGTTAAAACTCTACTATGCAAAGCCAAAGCCATTTATCAACAACACCCAGAAACGCCGCCGGCTTCGCTAGGCCCGAGCTCATCTAAAATGGACCGATGCAAAGTGGAAAAGTGCAAAGTGGCGAGAGAGCCTCGTACTTATACTCTGTTGTGTATTTTACGAGCTGTTTTGCTGCAGCATCAAATCCAACATAACGAGCATTTGCAATGGTGCTTCAAGAAAGAGCCACGCCATATTGGCCCATACACGCCTTATTGTGCTGCGTGGCGTCACATGGGCCAGGTCTCCTGACCCGCACGGCTTAGCGAGAAAGGAGATCACGGCCGGTTTGTTCCAAAATTAATCGCAAGCAAGAATCCCGAGCAAAAAAAAAAACGCAAAACACCAACACATTTTCTGTATTTGCTAGCGTGTGCAGAGGATGTGTTTGCTGGTGTGGTCAGCACAAGCTGAAATGGATCATGGAGGCTTTTAGGGGGGTCCAGTGTGGAATGTGATGTCACCAGGGTTGAAGATAAAAGCCACCCCTAATTGCTTGGCTTTGCCGCTCGTGGTTGGCGTCTGATGCGACGTGACGGGAAGGAAACCCGTGTGGAATCCTTTACCGTTTAAGGAATCTTTCAGACCCGTGGTGGATCCCACGAGGGCATGAATGAAAAGCCGCCTTTTACCGGGGCGGGAGGGTGAGGTACACCAGTGTCACACCCACGGGATCCGAGCTCGTGGTGAACAAATTTGCATCAACAGTTTTTTTCCCCCCCAATTCAGTAAAAGCACGGAATTGTCGTCCTGGGTTGGAAAATCCAGTTAGCCGTCACATGAGAGCAACATGTCGCTGATTAGTGGACGCCAGTGTCATGAGACATGTTTTAAAGCGGTCGGCCCACAGAGGAATGTCCCACCCAGGACACGCCATCTTGGGTTTATAGACAGTTTAAACACACTTTTGAACTACTTGGCTGTAAGTCATTCAATAAGAAATACGAGTGACATTGAATAATTCTACTATTACTTGTGTAGGTTTTTTTTCTTTTCTTTCTACTTTGCCACATTTTAAAGCCAATGCTATATATATTTGATATTACAAAACCCAAAACCAGTGAAGTTGTCACCTTGTGTAAATGGTAAATAAAAAGAGAATACAAGAAATTATTTTCAACTTATATTCAATTGAATAGACTGCAAAGACAAGATATTTCATGTTCGGACTGAGAAACTTCATTTTTTATTGCAAATAATTAGAGATGTCCGATAATATCGGTCTGCCGATATTATCGGCCGATAAATGCGTTAAAATGTAATATCGGAAATTATTGGTATCGGTTTTTTTATTATCAGTATCTGTTTTTATTTTTATTTTTTTATTTTTTATTAAATCCACATAAAAACACAAGATACACTTACAATTAGTGCACCAACCCAAAAAACCTCCCTCCCCCATTTACACTCATTCACACAAAAGGGTTGTTTCTTTCTGTTATTAATATTCTGGTTCCTACATTATATATCAATATATATCAATACAGTCTGCAAGGGATACAGTCCGTAAGCACACATGATTGTGCGTGCTGCTGCTCCACTAATAATACTAACCTTTAACAGTTAATTTTACAAATTTTCATTAATTACTAGTTTCTATGTAACTGTTTTTATATTGTTTTACTTTCTTTTTTATTCAAGAAAATGTTTTTAATTTATTTATCTTATTTTATTTGATTCATTTTTTAAAAAAGTACCTTATCTTCACCATACCTGGTTGTCCAAATTAGGCATAATAATGTGTTAATTCCACGACTGTATATATCGGTTGATATCGGTATCGGTTGATATCGGTATCGGTAATTAAAGAGTTGGACAATATCGGCATATCGGATATCGGCAAAAAGCCATTATCGGAGATCCCTACAAATAATCATTAACTTACAATTTAATAGCAGCAACACATAGCAAAAAAGTTGTCACAGGGGCATTTTTACCACTGTGTTACATGGCCTTTCCTTTTAACAACACTCAGTAAATGTTTAGGAATTGAGGAGACACATTTTTGAAGCTCATCAGACAACAGAACACTTTTCCACTTGGCATCAGTCCATCTTAGATGAGCTTGGGCCCAGCGAAGCCGGCGGCGTTTCTGGGTGTTGTTGATAAACGGCTTTGGCTTTGCATAGTAGAGTTTTAACTTGCACTTACAGATGTAACGACCAACTGTAGTTACTGACAGTGGTTTTCTGAAGTGTTCCTGAGCCCATGTGGTGATATCCTTTACACGCTGATGTCGCTTTTTGACGCAGTACCGCCTGAGTGATCGAAGGTCACGGGCATTGCTGCTTACGTGCAGTGATTTCTCCAGATTCTCTGAACCTTTTGATGATATTACGGAGCGTAGATGGTGAAATCCCTAAATTCCTTGCAAGAGCTGGTTGAGAAATGTTGTCCTTAAACTGTTCTAGAATTTGCTCATGCATTTGTTGACAAAGTGGTGACCCTCGCCCCATCCTTGTTTGTGAATGACTGAGCATTTCATGGAAGCTGCTTTTATACCCAATCATGGCACCCACCTGTTCCCAATTAGCCCGTCTACCTGTGGGATGTTTCAAATACCGTATTTCCTTGAATAGCCGCAGGGGCGCTAATTAATTTAAAACCTCCTGTCACTCCGGCGTTTACCGGAAGCCTGCGGGATGGCCGTGCATGCGCTAATTATTTTAAAACCTCTTCTCACTCCGGCGTTTACCAAAAGGAATGCGGTAAATTTAGGCGTGCGCTTTGAGTGTGATGTAAGCATACCATCATGAAAAGCACATTTAATAAAAAAAAACTTTATTATGGTCTTATCTGTACTTATAAATGGAGTCCATTTGCAGCTCCTTCTGACCAAAAGCATCGATAACTTGTTCATAGAAGTCTTCCTTATTTTCTTTCTTCAGTTTTAAAAGTCTCTCTGTCTCGATGGAGATAATCCTTTAATTATTACCTCCTGCTTCCATTGAAAGTCCAGTTTAGAAAACTGTTTTATTTTAGATACCGGTATGTAATCCTCCATGTTAAAAGTTCAGGCGAGAGGAAAAAAAAGACGATCTGTTGCTGCGTGTTGTCACTTCTTCTGCAGTACCGGAAGTCGCAAGAAGGATCACTAGCGCCCTCTACCACCAGGAGGCGGGAGTCATTTAATGACTCATACCGTATTTGACACACGCAGCTACGGTATATTAATAAAACATAGCTGCTTACTGTTCTTTTTAGCATACCGTACCGGTATTCAATAGCTTGGACCTTAAATCCTACTGAATAGCTCTTTATCTTTTTTCCTTTGTGTGATTGCAAACTACTGAAATCAGCTTCCTCCATTTTGAAAATGAGGACAGGTAAATCGTCACTCGTGACGTAACCAATTTGACCCGGCGGAAGTTCTAGACATATGCTAAATATTTTGCGAAACGAGTTTGACCCGGTGAAAATTATAGACATGCGATAATAAAATTAATATTTTGCGAAACGAATTTGATCCGGCGTTAATAATGAACCGGCGATAAGGCCAAGCATGCGTTAATTATTTTGAGAAACGAGTTTGACCCGGCAGTAATTCTAGATGTGCGAATACTATATTCCCTGCGCCAATTCAAGGAAATACGCTAAGTGTTTGATGAGCATTCCTCAACTTTCTCAGTCTTTTTTGCCACTTGTGCCAGCTTTTTTGAAACATGTAGCAGGCATCAAATTCCAAATGAGCTAATTATTTGCCAAAAATAAGTTTACCAGTTTGACGTTAAGTATCTTGTCTTTGCAGTCTATTCAATTGAATATAAGTTGAAAAGGATTTGCAAATCATTGTATTCTGTTTTTATTCACCATTTACACAACGTGACAACTTCACTGCTTTTGGGTTTTGTTCTATGAGTAAAAATACACCTGGAAACGGTTTTATCGCAATCGTTTTCCATTACACAGCCAATTATTTGCCACTTTTAAACATGTATTTCTTGAAATATCCCTACTTTTAAGAGCTATTTACTTATATTTAGTTTTAGTCATCATGATCTTAATTTTAGCATGAAAAATTGTATTTTGTCTAGGGACAAGCGGTAGAAAAATGGATGGATGGATGGATAGTTTTAAAAATGTTAAAACTGACTGAGAAATAACTATTCAAATAAGAGAACTAGAGATGTCCGATAATTTCGGCAGGCCGATATTATCGGCCGATTAAATGCGTTTAAAATGTAATATCGGAAATGATCGGTATCGGTTTTTTTATTATCTGTATCGTTGTTGTTGTTTTTTGTTTTTTTTTATTAAATCAACATAAAAAACACAAGATACACTTACAATTGGTGCATCAACCCAAAAAACCTCCCTCCCCCATTTACACTCATTCACACAAAAGGGTTGTTTCTTTCTGTTATTAATATTCTGGTTCCTACATTATATATCAATATATATCAATACAGTCTGCAAGGGATACAGTCCGTAAGCACACATGATTGTGCGTGCTGCTGGTCCACTAATAGTACTAACCTTTAACAGTTAATTTGACTCATTTTCATTAATTACTAGTTTCTATGTAACTGTTTTAATATTGTTTTACTTTCTTTTTTATTCAAGAAAATGTTTTTAATTTATTTATCTTATTTTATTTTTTTAAAAGTACCTTATCTTCACCATACATGGTTGTCCAAATTAGGCATAATAATGTGTTAATTTCACGACTGCATATATCGGTTGATATCGGTATCGGTTGATATCGGTATCGGTAATTAAAGAGTTGGACAATATCGGATATCGGCAAAAAGCCATTATCGGACATCCCTAAAGAGAACTATTAGTTTCCCCCACATTGAACATCTGGATTAAACATTTTGCAACATCCCGAGGATGCTTAATTTTAGAAGTTGTAAGTTGAATAATGCATGTTTTCACAATAAAATATTTATTTTTATCTTAAAAGTCCTGCTAATTTCTAATATTAGTTTGGATGTCGTATCAAGTAAAATTAACTCGCTGCGTGGGCACAATTTCACTACAGTTTTTAGTATTTTTATTTTTTAAGTTTTTTAACACACAGTACAGGCCAAAAGTTTGGATAAACTTTCTAATTCAATGTGTTTTCTTTATTTTCATGACTATTTACATTGTAGATTGTCACATCAAAACTATGAATGAACACATGTGGAGTTATGTACTTAACAAAAAAAAAGGGTGAAATAACTGAAAACATGTTTTATATTCTAGTTTCTTCAAAATAGCCACTCTTTGCTCTGATTACTGCTTTGCACACTCTTGGCATTCTCTCCATGAGCTTCAAGCACACCTGTGAAGTGAAAACCATTTCAGGTGACTTACTCTTGGCTATTTTGAAGAAACTAGAATATAAAACGTGTTTTCAGTTATTTCACTTTTTTTTGTTAAGTACATAAGTCCACATGTGTTCATTCATAGTTTTGATGTGACAATCTACAATGTAAATAGTCATGAAAATAAAGATTGAATGAGAAGGTGTGTCCAAACTTTTGGCCTGTACTGTATATACTGTATACATATTGTCAGCTCTTTTATGGAGTGTACTATCAATCAATCAATCAATCAATGTTTATTTATATAGCCCTAAATCACAAGTGTCTCAAAGGGCTGTACAAGCCACAACGACATCCTCGGTACAGAGCCCACATACGGGCAAGGAAAAACTCACCCCAGTGGGACGTCGGTGAATGACTATGAGAAACCTGCATTATGCACTCCACTAAGCAGGATTTGACATTGGAATATATTTTTTGGTGCTTACTTTAACTTGAGTATATTTTTAACAGACATTTTGCTTCAAATTGAATCAAAAATAACCACAACAACTGCACATTTCCATGAGTACAACATTATACACAGTTAACATACGGCCTTTGGGCAGGCATCCAACAACACACCATGCTTTTATTTTTTTTAAAAATGAGGAAAACTTAACAAAAAACTCACATATATCCATAAAAAACATAAACATAGGTAAAATAATTTCCTCAAAATAGCAAAAGGTTTACCACATCAACTTAAAGGATGTCAATATTAACCTATTTAAAAAACAATTTATAAAGTACTTCATAATTAAAATGTGTTTCACAGTTAGAATTTAGTATTACAATTACAATGCAAGAATAAAGTCGCCATTGTACAAAATGTTTTATTTTTTATTATTTAGTCCAACAAAATAACACACAATGCAATAATAATGCAATTCCAATTCCAAAACTAGGGATGTCCGATAATGGCTTTTTGCCGATATCCGATATTCCGATATTGTCCAACTCTTTAATTACCGATACCGATATCAACCGATACCGATATCAACCGATATATGCAGTCGTGGAATTAACACATTATTATGCCTAATTTGGACAACCAGGTATGGTGAAGATAAGGTACTTTTTAAAAAAATTTGTAAAATAAGATAAATAAATTTAAAAACAATTCTTGAATAAAAAAGAAAGTACAACAATATAAAAACAGTTACATAAAAACTAGTAATGAATGAAAATGAGTAAAATTAACTGTTAAAGGTTAGTATTATTAGTGGACCAGCAGCACGCACAATCATGTGTGCTTACGGACCGTATCCCTTGCAGACTGTATTGATATATATTGATATATAATGTAGGAACCAGAATATTAATAACAGAAAGAAACAACCCTTTTGTGTGAATGATAGTCTGGTGGCTTAGTGACATTACCGTTACGGAGCGGATAAAAGCGCCAAATTTTTTATGGGCCTTCTTTATGACCTACTGAAGGATTTTAGAAGGGTACTCAAACTTAAATATTGAAAATACCTTTATAGTGCACATAAGTTATTTTGATCAATAACTGCAAAAAACGCCTATACTAAAAAAGGACTAATTCTTGTCATGTGTCCTCCTGCTGCTAGTTTTTACATCATACTTGCACAGGGTGTCTACAGGTAGTGTCTTCACATCCCAGAACAGCCAGAATGCCAATATTTGATTCCATTATGAACCATTTGGCTTTCAAATAAGGCCTCATTATGGACGGAAATAGCAAAAAGTATCATTTTCAGATGATGATTCAAGACCCAGCACATGAAGTATTATCCATAAAACCTTTAATGCAATTATAATGTTAGAACTCTGATTGAGGCCAAAAATAAATTAAAGGGGCAAGTCAGCTGGTGCACATGATCAGCATGGGGGCTGAGGACCAATGGCCTGGATGACTCTTCTTACTACACTATGAAGTAATCTGCACGTGAAACAGGCAAGAAAACAATTGTTGTCACAATTTAAACAAATTGACATGCATCATAATGTGGAAACTTGGTGTATTGGTGTGCATAACTGTACCTGGTGTCTATTTGCAGCAGTTGCATTTGCAAAGTGGAGAACAGTCAATATTAGCATTGCTGCATTTACAGCTGGAACAGTCACCTTTACATGAGCATTTTATCAGCTCTCTGCAGGCAATGGAGACCTCGGGAATGGTTATCCAAACTGGAACCCATGACCCTGTTTCGTCCTTGGTCCATCCAAAGTCCTTTGGAGAAGGAATCACTTGCTGTGTGTCTGTGCTGGTTGCCCAGATTCCTGCCTGAAACACAGCCCGTTTTACATGCTGGAGTAGGGCATCCTGCGTGGGAGGTAATCTCTCCATCGGCCGACTGTCTTGACAGAAGAGTTCCTTCCTTGTTTGACTGATGGAGTTCAAAGGACTGGATCTGTTGTACAGGATCACAGTCAGCCTCTCAAGTGTCTGGAAATGCTCAGAGTCAACTTTTAGTTCCTGGAATGGATGCTTTGCCAGATACATAAATGTTTCTGTAGCAGCATCATAGGCTTGCCATGCCCTCCAAGCTGACTTCTTGCCTTTTCCGTTAAATGCAGATGTTGTGTCACAACCTGAATATGCGTGGAACATAAGCAGACCTTGTGATTTGGGTTCCCCCAGGCTTTTGCAGATGTGGTTTATGTGGTAATATCTGAACCTTTTTCCCATGCCAAAAGCCACCCAGATGTCAGTCAATGGTTGAAGCACCACCAAATCATAAAATAAACCAGCAAGGATCACGATGACATCAGTGTCCACAGTTCGCACAAGAACTGTCTTTGCTCCCTCCTTCAATGCGCATTGTAGATGGACCACTATCCTTGTGTCTGCCTCCTCATGGTTGCAACAGTCCATCATGCTAGTGGAACCAAAAGCTTGTCCTGACACCGCTTGCCCCGATGTGACATACACAGCTTTGGTTGGTGGCCAGCTGAACTCTTGGATCTTGGATGTCAAGAAATCAAACAACTCCTTCTTGTTGATTGGGTCGCGAAGAAAGTCCATCCAGTTGCCTGGCAACTTTGTCGGGCCTGACACTTTCCTGCGAACACCACGTCCTCTTTTTTCTCGGGTGGACTCCTTCAAGCTGTCAGGGATGTACGTGTCCCATACAACATCCAATCGTTTTGCATCCTGCAGCTGCTTCTGCAGGTAGGGGATGAAAACCTCATTTGCATAAGCATCAAACGTGCTCACTCTAATAGTGGGCAGGCAGTGGACAATTACTGCCCCATCTAGGACTTTGAAGTCATAGGTTGAGGGTGGCTCTGATTGTGCTGGCTGCTCAAGACATTGTAGCAGGTCTGATTTGGTGCCTGTCAGATGAAGTTTTCCAAAGTCTGAGAGAGATGGAGGGAAGGACTGCACCTCATGTGTAAAGAATTCATCCAAATTACTCTCACGGCTCTGCATAGCTACATATAGCTGGCCAAAGAGTGCCACGTTGTTCTGAAGCACTTTAATCTTTTTCCCATCTTTAGACATTGTCTTGCGTCTAGGTTGCCTGAAGACTGCCAAGGAATTCCTTTTAATCGGATCATGGATAGATTGTGTGCGTTCATCAAGCACCTTCTTGACAAACTCCTGATATTGTCTCTTCCCTGTGTCCTCCAGGATGAGCATGGTATTTGCGACTAATTTATCTGCGCAGTTGCGACTATCAAGAGTCACAAGTTCCTCGAAGACATCCAGGAAAGGGTTTCCCATACGCCTTATGGTATCTGACAGACTGTTGACCTGTCTCTGGAATGTCTTCTGTGTGCCAAGACCCTGCTCATGGTGCTGGAAGCTCTCTTTGTCATCTTGGAGATATTCCTCTTCAAATTCCTTTATCAATCTTGCCATTTCTGGGCCTGTGAGCATCCATCTTCTGAAGGCAGTTGGATTTTCTGTGAGGCCAACCGCACCACCTGAACCTTTCACATTCTTGTTCTCTTGTTCATGAGCTTGGTCCAGTGGGATTGCAGAAAACCTGTTAGATGTCTTTGAAAGAACCCAGTGAGAATTCTTCTCAAACTCGTCCTTGATAGAGTCGGGCAAAGACTTCATGTCCCTGATATGGACAGGCAACCATCTTGAATAGTTCACATGGTCCAAGGCAAAGAATAGAGGGGCCAGTTCTTCAAGCACTTCTACATACAGTAGGAAATTCTGCTCTCTGTGTGCCCTTATGAAGATGAGAATGAGGGTTTCATATCTCATGATCAGATCCCAGAACATGAACGTCGGACTCTTCTTCAGCATGTTGTTTCTCCAAGCCATGAAGGACTCTTCATCTTTGGGGCCTGCACTAACCCTGAAAGCCTCCTGTTGTAGATTGTGCAGTGTCAAGACAGTGACCTGGTGTGCATGCCTGGTTCGTGTTAGGTGTGCTGCTTTCAGAAACGACTCAGCCATGCCACTTGATGCCACTTCTGCTTCAATCAGTGCTGTCGTCCAACCAGAGCCCTCTAGGAGATCGCCAAGTGTATTCCAGAGAGCCATCTCTGTGTGTAATCCTCCCAGCATAACTACATGAACTCTTTCACCATGGGTGTTCGGCCATTTCCATTGTACAAGCTTAGCCAGAGCAAACAGAGGCTGATCAAATGCAGTGACAGGGATCTGTCCTGGATTGAGAAATTGAACAGCCTGTCTCTGAACATCCATGCCATGCTTAATCATGGCTGCTGTGGCAGATTTCTCATAGAACAGAGGAAGGAGTGCACATCTTGCTGGGGGGTCTTCCACTGAAGGTTGATTGGAAGCATGATAGGCAGCCCATGCAATTGCATCTTCAGAAGTCAATTCTTTCTTCTCTAGAAGTGGCAGTGCTTGTTTGACCCAACTCTTTTCCTCTGCTATTGCACTATCCAATAAGCCTGTAACTCTTTGTACCTTACACTCTGGCACACAAACAGAACTGTTTTTCAAAGCTACAGCTGGGATACATGTGTAACTCTCAGGAAGAGTATGTTTTTTATTTTCAGTCGGTGGGATTTTGATTGGTGGCCTACTTATACCTGGTTCACTCTTTGTTGGCAACTGAAAGAGGCTAATTCCAGTCCCATGAAAGGAACTTACAGAAGTAGTCGAACTTGGGTTGTGGTCAAGGTTGTCAAGTGCACCGACTGTGAACAACCCTTTCCAGAGACTACTAGGCTACATTAGAACTAATTTATTATAAATTACCGTTATGGTGGGTGTAAAAAACAGTTGGGTTTTCAAGATGTCACTAGTTTACATCATCTATCTTAACCTTGGTTGCAGCAAAAAAACATGTGCTGATAACATTAGATGTCTAAAATAGGTAGCCTAGCTAATCTTTTTAACTTTCCTTGTGCTTTGTTAAGCAACATACAGCTCATTCTCAAAGCATTATTATTGTTATATTTACCTGATGAACACCTGCTTGATTGCAGCTCTGTGTGATGCTGAACTGCACAGTGATCATGTGATCATGTGATCAGGCTGGAACGTATTGTGATCATGCAGGCTAGTTTATATATCGCCATCTGGTGTTGTGAATGTATATTGAAACAGTAGTTGCGATTATGAACAACTTCATGATTAATTCTAATTACAAAATGAATAGAGAATGTCTTTACCCACACTACATGCAGAACATGACATTTTTTCAGCTTTTTTCTTAATTCCGCCTATACTGTACAGGACTTTATGGAGGATGTACCTGTACCAGGTGCCTTGGTAATGCATTTTAGACATCATTTTGAATGTTTATCCATCACTGGACCCAATTAAAAGCAAATTTACCTTCCTAAGTGGAAAAAAACAACAATTTATCAGCAATATACCTTTTATGACTCCGGAATAACATTTTTTAAACAATTTTGTGCACTATATGGGTATTTTCAATATTTAAGTTTGAGTACCCTTCTAAAATCCTTCAGTAGGTCATAAAGAAGGCCTGTAAAAAAATTGGCGCTTTTATCCGCTCCGTAACGGTACGCCTAAAAATGTGCGCTAACCCACCGCACTATGAGTGTAAATGGGGGAGGGAGGTTTTTGGGTTGGTGCACTAATTGTAAGTGTATCTTGTGTTTTTTATGTTGATTTAATTTAAAAAAACAAAAAAACAAAAAAAACGATACCGATAATAAAAAAAACGATACCGATAATTTCCGATATTACATTTTAACGCATATATCGGCCGATAATATCGGCAGGCCGATATTATCGGACATCTCTAGTTAAAACACATTTAAATAATGGATCCCATATTCCAATTTATGACGCATTATCTCAACTACGGTAAATGCAGTACAATATGTTAAAATGTTACAAAAACTTTAAATGTATAATAGGCCATAAAGTGGTATATTGGGTTAAGAGTGAGCAAGCTTACAGGTTTTTCGGAATACGAGCAGTCTCTATGCTAATTGTTATTATTTAGGTTACGAGCAAAAATTGGGTTTAAGGGCCTCCTAACTGCTATTTAGCCTGGTGAATGTCATAGTCCTATAAGAGCCGACCAAAACATCCGGACTTATTTGTTTAGCTGATTGGAAAGCGCGCTTCCGCAGCGAGTGGGTCCATGATGATGACTTCTGTTTTGTTTGATCAGCCGTTTTACTGCTGTGTGACAGGCACACTTTGGAAGCAATTAGGGTATGTAAATAAACATTTACAAAATCTTTCTGTGTAAATAACTCATTTCACAACGTATATATCGCTTATAGTCTGCCGTGGCTAATCCATGTAAAAATATGTATTTTCTTCTAAAATTCAGTGGCTGCGGCTTATAAAACGGTGCGCTCTATAGTCCGGAAAATACCGTACCTTTTTTCTTGTGACACGGTGTATATTTTTTTATTCTCCTCATACTTTTATCAGGATCAAAAGTGTTTATATGTGACATTTCTGGAAGAGAGCGCCCTACAAAGGCCAACATAGCACTTATGTATAAAATCATTGTATACAAATCATTTTCTCACGATACAGTTCAGTTGAGGTATGGCGATTTGTGCTACAGTGCAGAAAGAAAAAAAAACACGTTGAAAATATTCCCATCTGTTTTACCAGAAGTTTTATAGGGCATACTGCTGACCTCAGGCCTAAAGCATCATCTCTCTCCTGACTGGAGCCTGATGCAGTCATAAGACCTCCTTGTAACAAAGGACATATTGTGGAACATTTGAAATGAGAAGTCTGAACAAGAAACGTAAATAATTGGTGGATCCGACTCGACGTTATGGAGGGAGTCAAACGGACTACGTCGATAACCTCGGGTATTTCTTTTAGAACGGCTGAGCCTTAAAGCTTTTGTTTCTTATTGAGAGAGCAAAAAGGTCAGCGGGCAGATTATGTGCTGACTGACATGTGATCTTTTTTACCCAGAGCAAGTTTGTTAACATGTGAGCTACGTTCAACCTCCATGGAAAGTTGTTTTAAGACACACATACACATATATACATATATATATACACCCATATATATATATATATATATATATATATATATATATATATATATATATATATATATATATATATATATATATATATATATATATATATATACACACACACATATATATATACATATATATATATGTATATATACATATGTATATGTGCATGTATATATATATACACATACACATATACATATGTAAATATACATATGTATATGTGTATGTATATATACATATACACTACCATTCAAAAGTTTGGGGTCACCCAAAGAATTTTGTGAAATAGCCTTAATTTCTAAGAAGAAGAATACATTGTCGAGTTTCAGATGAAAGTTCTCTTTTTCTGGCCATTTTGAGCGTTTAATTGACCCCACAAATGTGACGCTCCAAAAACTCAATCTGCTCAAAGGAAGGTCAGTTTTGTAGCTTCTGTAACGAGCTAGACTGTTTTCAGATGTGTGAACATGATTGCACAAGGGTTTTCTAATCATCAATTAGCCTTCTGAGCCAATGAGCAAACACATTGTACCATTAGAACACTGGAGTGATAGTTGGTGGAAATGGGCCTCTATACACCTATGTAGATATTGCACCAAAAACCAGACATTTGCAGCTAGAATAGTCATTTACCACATTAGCAATGTATAGAGTGTATTTCTTTAAAGTTAAGACTAGTTTAAAGTTATCTTCATTGAAAAGTACAGTGCTTTTCCTTCAAAAATAAGGACATTTCAATGTGACTCCAAACTTTTGAACGGTAGTGTATATATATACATATACATATATAGATATACATTTATACATACATATATACACACATATATATATATACACATATATACGTACATCTATATATATATATGTACATATATACATATTAATACACATATATACATTTATATATATATATATATGCACATACATATATATATATATACACATACATATATATGTGTATATATACATATATATACATATATATATATATACATATATATATACACATACATATATATATATATATACACATACATATATATGTATATATATATATATATATATATATATATATATATATATATATATATATATATATATATATATATATATATATATATATATATATATATATATATATATATATATATATATATATATATATATATATATATATATATATATATATATATATATATATATATATATATATATATATATATATATATATATATATATATATATATATATATATATATATATATATATATATACAGTGGGGCAAAAAAGTATTTAGTCAGCCACCCATTGATTGTCAATGGGTGGCTGACTAAATACACATATATATATATATATATATATAGTATATATATATATATATATATATATACACATATATATATATACATACAGTATATTTATGTTCACGTATATATACATATAGAAACACATACATATGTATATATACACTATATTGCCAAAAGTATTTGGCCACCCATCCAAATGATGAGAATCAGGTGTCCTAATCACTTAGCCCAGCCACAGGTGTTTAAAATCAAGCACTCAGACATGGAGACTGTTTCTACAAACATGTGTGAAAGAATGGGCCGCTCTCAGTGATTTCCAGCGTGGAACTGTCACAGGATGCCACCTGTGCAACAAATACAGTCGTGAAATTTCCTCGCTCCTAAATATTACAAAGTCAACTTTCGGCTTTACTATAAGAAAATAGAAGAGTTTGGGAACAACAGCAACTCAGCCATGAAGTGGTAGGCCACGTAAACCGACAGAGAGGGATCTGCGGATGCTGAAGCGCACAGTGCAAAAGACTTTCTGCAAACGCGAAACAGCACAGAACCGTGACAGGTTTTTAAAATAAATATATTTGGTGGGTTTACCTGCCATTTTACGCTTTATGTTTTCTTTTCTATCTTCTTCATTTTTCACCTTCAGAAAAGACTCTTCACCAGACTCGGGGGTTTGAACTGGTAGCAGTCACGTGATGGCATATACAAAATAATTTGCTTTCAAGGACTTCTTAACAGGAGTGTTAATCACATGGAAGCATGAAACAGATCACAGAATCATTTAATGGGTGGTGGTGGTGGTGGTCATACTGCGCCATTATGAGGGATTAAAGTGGCTTTGACTTGAACCTCGCTCATCTTCACTTAACAGCATGTTTGCAGGCTGTGACGCGCGCACGCCAATATGCACTTTTTCATCAGCGGTCCTCAAACATGATTGGTTAAGAACAACAACAAAAAGGTCAAGTAAAATTAAAACTAAAGTGTCACCTACAGCAGTATTTTTCAACCACTGTGTGCCGTGAGATATTGTCTGGTGTGCCGTGGGAAATCATGCAACTTCACCTAATTGCTCCAAAAAATATTTTTTGCAAATCAATAATTATAATTTGCAAATAATGTGCCGTTCCTTAGTGCAGTGTTTTTCAACCACTGTCTGGTGTGCCGTGGGAGATTATGTAATTTCACCTAGTTGGGTTAAAAACATTTTTGCGCACACCCGTAATTATAATCCGCAAATAATGTGCCGTAGTTTGAGTGTCGGTGCTGTCTAGAGCTGGGCAGCGTAACCGTGTAATACTCTTCCATATCAGTAGGTGGCCGCAGGTAGCTAATTGCTTTGTAGACGTCGGGAACATGGTTTGTCGTGATCACAATATGCGGGAGGCAGCGTGAAGGTAAAAAGGTATCTAACGCTTAAACCAAAAATAAACAAAAGGCGAGTGCCGCTAAGAAAAGGCATTGAAGCTTAGGGATGGCTATGCAGAACGAAACTAAAACTGAACTGGCTGCAAAGTAAACAAAAACAGAATGCTGGACGACAGCAAAGACTTACAGCGCGTGGAGCAGACGGCGTCTACAAAGTACACGAATGAATGAATGTATTTATTTCGGCCGACAGACATATATAGCAACACTTCTTTAGTCTTTGTAGTTTGACAGACATGCAACGGCACCCACCGAAAAGGGGCACGGGGAAAAAAGCAAGAATGCTTATCCATGTCCCGCCCCTAATATACAATCAACTTATATGTTGGTTATATATGTTGGTTATATAGTCCAAGTTTTAACAGCAGATTTGATGGATACATGGCAATCTCAGAACAAGTATAACATATGATAATGGATGATAATGACAAGTCAGTATACATCATACTTGCCAACCTTGAGACCTCCGATACCGGGTGGTGGGGTGTGGGGGGGGGGGGGGGTAATGGTTAAGAGGGGAATATATTTAAGCTAGAATTCACCAACTCAAGTATTTCATACATATATATATATATATATATATATATATATATATATATATATATATATATATATATATATATATATATATATATATATATATATATATATATATATATATATATATATGTCTTAATTAGATTATCCAAAAAAATAGTGCTCGATACCGTGGTAGAGCGTAATATGTATGTGTGGGAAAAAATCACAAGACTATTTCATCTCTACAGGCCTGTTTCATGAGGGTTTCCTCAATCTCCTGACAATTGAGGAAACCCTCATGAAACAGGCCTGTAGAGATGAAATAGTCTTGTGATTTTTTCCCACACATACATATATATATATATATATATATATATATATATATATATATATATATATATATATATATATATATATATATATATATATATATTAGGGCTGCAACAACTAATCGATTAAATCGATTAAAATCGATTATAAAAATAGTTGCCGATTAATTTAGTCATCGATTCGTTGGATCTATGCTATGCGCATGCGCAGAGGCTTTTTAAAAAAAAAAAAAAAAAAAAAAAATTTTTTTTTTTTAAAAATAAACCTTTATTTATAAACTGCAACATGTACAAACAGCTGAGAAACAATAATCAAAATAAGTATGGTGCCAGGATGCTGTTTTTTTTCAATAAAATACTGGAAAGGATAGAAATGTAGTTTGTCTCCTTTATCCGATTATTAATCGATTAATCGAAGTAATAATCGACAGATTAATCGATTATCAAATTAATCGTTAGTTGCAGCCCTAATATATATATATATATATATATATATATATATATATATATATATATATATATATATATATATATATATATATATATATATATATATATATATATATATATATATATTTTATTATACATATAAATAAAATAAATACTTGAATTTCAGTGTTCTGGAGGCTATCCAGTAGATGGCAGTATTGTCCTGTTTAAGAGTGTCACAACATTGCTGTTTACGGCAGACGAACTGCTTTACGGTAGACTAAACGTGACTGCTGTTGTTGTGTGTTGTTACCGCGCTGGGAGGACGTTAATGAAACTGCCTAACAATAAATCCACATAAGAAACCAAGAACTCGCCCTCGATCATTCTACAGTTATGACGTCATTGGGCAGGCAAGCTGTTTATATTGTGGGAAAGCGGACGTGAGAACAGGCTGTCCCCACTCAGGTCCGCATTGAGCTGGAGGGGGCGTGGCCTCCAGCTCCGGCTGAAAACCGGGAGTTTGTCGGAAGAAAATTTCTGCCGGGAGGTTATCGGGAGAGGCGCTGAATACCGGGAGTCTCCCGCTAAAAACGTTAGGGTTGGCAAGTATGGTATACATACATCAAGTGTCATGTACATCGGTACATGACAATCAACAACGTGCCCACAAAGGAGGATAGCGGCCGCACAACTAAAATAGCCTTGATTGCTAAAACAAAGCAGGTGCGGGGAATAGCGCTCAAAGGAAAACATGAAACTGCTACAGGAAAATACCAACAAAACAGGAAAAGCCACCGAAATAGGAGCGCAAGACAAGAACTAAAATACTACACACAGGAAAACAGCAAAAAACTCAAAATAAGTCAGGGCGTGATGTGACAGTACACCTACTTTGAGACAAGAGTGACACTATATTGCCAAAAGTATTTGGCCACCCATCCAAATGATCAGCCACAGGTGTATCAAATCAAGCACTTAGGCATGGAGACTGTTACTACAAACATGTGTGAAAGAATGGGCCGCTCTCAGTGATTTCCAGCGTGGAACTGTCATAGGATGCCAACTGTGCAACAAATCCAGTCGTGAAATTTCCTCGCTCCTAAATATTCCAAAGTCAACTGATGGCTTTATTATAAGAAAATGGAGGAGTTTGGGAACAACAGCAAGTCAGCCACCAAGTGGTAGGCCATGTAAACTGACAGAGAGGGGTCAGCGGATGCTGAAGCGCATAGTGCAAAGACTTTCTGCACAGTCAGTTGCTACAGAGCTCTAAACGTCATGTGACCTTCCAGTTAGCCCACGTACAGTACGCAGAGAACTTCATGGAATGGGTTTTCATGGCCGAACAGCTGCATCTAAGCCATACATCACCAAGTCCAATGCAAAGCGTGGGATGCAGTGGTGTAAAGCAGTGGTCCCCAACCACCGGACTGATTGGTACCGGGCCGCACAAGAAATTGAAAAAAAAAAAAAATTTTTTTTTTTTTTTTTTTTTAGGAAATCAACATAAAAACGCAATATATACATTATATATCAATATAGATCAATACAGTCTGCAGGGATACAGTCCGTAAGCACACATGATTGTATTTATTTATTTAAAAAAAAAAAAAAAAAAAAAAAACATTTTTTTTTTTCAGTAAATTCTAGCTATATATATATATATATATATATATATATATATATATATATATATATATATATATATATATATATATATATATATATTATTTACATAAAAGAAATACTTGAATTTCAGTGTTCCGGTGGCTAACCATTAGATGGCAGTATTGTCCTGTTTAACTTCTCCGTTCATGAATGAGTATATCATTTCGGCCACCGTGTTCAATGGAGAAGTCTGCTCTACATATTTACAGGCAACATACACCTTCCCCTTCGAACTGTCCTGGATGAACTGAAATTCTTGTTTCCATTCGTTTGAATTCGTTAGGCAAGCTGTTTATATTGCGTGAGAACAGGCTGTCCCCACTCAGTCTCAGGTCCGCATTGAGCTGGAGGGGGCGTGGCCTCCAGCTCCGGCTGAATACCGAGAGTTTGTCGGGAGAAAATCTCTGCCGGGAGGTTGTCGAGAGAGGCGGTGAATACCGGGATTCTCCCGCTAAAAACGGGAGGGTTGGCAAGTATGATTAGTGCATACTAAATAATTTAACTTTAGCCTACTACTACAACCATATTATTTACCAGCAACATAAAGTGAAACAGAGGCAGAGGTGTCCTGCCACAGTCAGTAACAAATAAACAGAAAACAGTAGTGGTCAAATACAAATAAGGCAACAAAAGAAGTATCCTACACTTCTCTTTTGTAAAGTAAATCTGAACAGCCGATACGGGCATCTACATCAACTATATGATTTGCCTGAGAAGCTGGACAGGACCAAAAATAAATAAATAAATAAATAAATAAAAATTAAAAAAATTTAAAAAAAAAAATATTTATTTGTGGCGGAAGTAATTCTTTTGTGGCGGGCTGCCACAAATAAATTAATGTGTGGGAAACACTGCACAGAGTCCTGACCTGAACCCGATAGAACACCTTTGGAATGAATTAGAACGGAGACTGAGAGCCAGGCCTTCTCCACCAACATCGGTGTGTGACCTCACCAATGCACTTTGTGGACAGCCTTCCCAGAAGAGTTGAAGCTCTAATAGCTGCAAAAGGTGGATGGCACTTCAAGTTCATTTGTGAGTCAAGGCAGGTGGCCAAATACTTTTGGCAATATAGTGTATATTGATGCATGCTTGGTTATGGTTTAAATTCATATCCAACAAATGCGAGAACGACTTTTTATTCGTCAATATCGGCTGCTGAGTTTCATTTTTTAATGTTTTATGCTGGTGGTGTGCCTCGGGGATTTTTTCAATGGAAAAAAATATGCTTTGGCTCAGAAAAGGTTGAAAAAAAACTGATCTACAGTACCCACATATGAATATATCATTGTATCGCCAAGCTGCTGACAGTGCGTCTTACCTTCTGAGATCCCGATGTGCTGCGTTTGAGGGAGGTCCTCTTGAAGGTACTAGCGGGGCCCTTAATGCTGTCCATGCCGGAGATGCAGCCAGAGGTCGAGGGTCACCACGAGACGGCCACTGTGCAACAAAGGTGAAAAGTAAGCATCAATCAAAGGTTTCCTCACTGTGCTCCGTCCTGACTGACAAGACCCCGCATGCCATGCGGGGATATAAATCACTCGATGACACACTTGACACATAGACCCTTTCCCACTGCCGCACATCCCATAATCAGGCTTAATGCAGCCAGCTCTTACGAAGCCTCCCGAGTCTAATGGATAGAGATTTATTAAATGGTTATTGGAGGTAAATCTACTTTGGAACACCACAAGCCCCCAAAAAGGCTTAGAGAGTCCATGCAAGCTGTGGAGCTAAAGTTAGCCGTAGGTTACACCGGCGCATCAAGCTTGTTTGCTTTTGGGATGGACGGGAAAACAAATAGAGAAAGAGTGAGTTTATGGTGTTGTCGCCAACATTTATTCAACTACAAAAACCCAAAAGCAGTGAAGTTGTCACGTTGTGTAAATGGTAAATAAAAACAGAATACAATGATTTGCAAATCCTTTTCAACTTATATTCAATTGAATGGACTGCAAAGACAAGATATTTAACGTTCGAACATTGTTCATTTTTTGCAAATATTAGCTCATTTGGAATTTGATGCCTGCAACATGTTTCAAAAAAGCTGGCACAAGTGGCAAAAAAGACTAGAGATGTCCGATATTATCGGCCGATATATGCGTTAAAATGTAATATCGGAAATTATCGGTATCGGTTTTTTTATTATCGGTATCGTTTTTTGTTGTTGTTTTTGTTTTTGTTTTTTATAATTAAATCAACATAAAAAACACAAGATACACTTACAATTAGTGCACCAACCCAAAAAACCTCCCTCCCCCATTTACACTCATTCACACAAAAGGGTTGTTTCTTTCTGTTATTAATATTCTGCTTCCTACATTATATATCAATATATATCAATACAGTCTGCAAGGGATACAGTCCGTAAGCACACATGATTGTGCGTGCTGCTGGTCCACTAATAGTACTAACCTTTAACAGTTAATTTTACTAATTTTCATTCATTACTAGTTTCTATGTAACTGTTTTTATATTGTTTTACTTTCTTTTTTATTCAAGAAAATGTTTTTAATTTATTTATCTTATTTTACTAATTTTTAAAAAAAGTACCTTATCTTCACCATACCTGGTTGTCCAAATTAGGCATAATAATGTGTTAATTCCACGACTGCATATATCGGTTGATATCCGTATCGGTTGATATCGGTATCTGTAATTAAAGAGTTGGACAATATCGGAATATCGGATATCGGCAAAAAGCCATTATCGGACATCCCTAAAAAAGACTGATAAAGTTGAGGAATGCTCATCAAACACTTATTTGGAACATCCCACAGGTGAACAGGCTAATTGGGAACGGGTGGGTGCCATGATTGGGTATAAAAGCAGCTTCCGTGAAATGCTCAGTCATTCACAAACAAGGATGGGGCGAGGGTCACCACTTTGTCAACAAATGCGTGAGCAAATTGTCCGACAGTTTAAGAACAACATTTCTCAACCAGCTATTGCAAGGAATTTAGGGAATTCACCATCTACGCTCCGTAATATCATCAAAAAGTTCCGAGAATCTGGAGAAATCACTGCACGTAAGCGGCAAGACCCGTGCCTTTGATTCCTCAGGCGGTACTACATCAAAAAGCGACATCAGTGTGTAAAGGATATCGCCACATGGGCTCAGGCACTGTCAGTGAGTACAGTTGGTCGCTACATCTGTAAGTGCAAGTTAAAACTCTACTATGCGAAGCCAAAGCCATTTATCAACAACACCCAGAAACGCCGCCGGCTTTGCTGGGCCCGAGCTCATCTAAGATGGACTGATACAAAGTGGAAAAGTGTTCTGTGGTCTGACGAGTCCACATTTCAAATTGTTTTCGGAAACTGTGGACGTTGTGTCCTCTGGACCAAAGAGGAGAAGAACCATCCGGGCTGTTATTGGTGCAAAGTTGAAAAGCCAGCATCTGTGACGGTATGGGGGTGTATTAGTGCCCAAGGCATGGGTAACTTACACATCTGTGAATGCACCATTGATGCTGAAAGGCACATACAGCTTTTGGAGCAACATATGTTGCCATTCAAGCAACGTCTTTTTCATGGACGCCCCTGCTTATTTCGGCAAGACAATGCCAAGCCACGTGTTACAACAGCATGGCTTCGTAGTAAAAGAGTGCGGGTACTAGACTGGCCTGCCTGTAGTCCAGACCTGTCTCCCATTGAAAATGTGTGGTGCATTATGAAGCCTAAAATACCACAACGAAGACCCCCGGACTGTTGAACAACTTAAGCTGTACATCAAGCAAGAATGGGAAAGAATTCCACCTGAGAAGCTTCAAAAATGTGTCGTCTCAGTTCCCAAACGTTTACTGAGTGTTGTTAAAAGGAAAGGCCATGTAACACAGTGGTAAAAATGCCCCTGTGACAACTTGTTTTGCGATGTGTTCTGCCATTGAATTCTAAGTTAATGATTATTTGCAAAAAAATATGAAGTTTCTCAGTTCGAACATTAAATATCTTGTCTTTGCAGTCTATTCAATTGAAGTTGAAAAGGATTTGCAAATCATTGTATTCTCTTTTTATTTACCATTTTCACAATATGCCAACTTCACTTCCAGTGCAAGAGCTGCATTTACCCTTTCGCAACCACAGGGCACAAAACAGGCGTTACGTGTGTTCCTTATGTGATACGATTGTTCAGTTTAAAAGTTAGCAGATGGAATTTAAAACGAAAAAATAAAAACATTGGATTGTGTTTTTGATGACAACGTTGTTAGAACAGGATATAAACATAATAATAATAACGCATTAGATTTTATATCGCGCTTTTCTATTATTAGATACTCAAAGCGCTCACAGAGAAGTGGGAACCCATCATTCATTCACACCTGGTGGTGGTAAGCTACATTTGTAGCCACAGCTGCCCTGGGGTAGACTGACGGAAGCGAGGCTGCCAGTTTGCGCCTACGGCCCCTCCGACCACCACCTACCATTCATTCATCATTCATTCACCAGTTTGAGCGGCACCGGGGGCAGGGGTGAAGTGTCCTGCCCAAGGACACAACGGCAGCGATTTGGATGTCAACCTGCAACCCTCAGGTTCTACCCACTACGCCATGTGTGTAACCCATATAAGGGTACACACTTTCTCTTAAGACCTCTGTTGGCCCCATTGACTCCCATTGTAACTGACATTTTAACAGACTGTAATCTGGTATATTGCTAAGTAAATATTGTTGTGGTGTAACTAGGGATGATACTCGAAACCGGTTTTCCCGGTTGTTCGATAAGAAAAGAACCGAGTCCTCGGACTCGAATCCCTTTATGAGAACCGGTACCCGTTATCGAGACCACTATAGTAAAGAAAGTAGTTGGTTCTTTATTCGATGTCCCTCGGAACGAATCCCGTCCCGACCAGAAATGCTCCGCGTGACATCACAAGAAATGGCGTCACGTAGCTCAGTCATTAGGCGCAGATAGCGAAAGCAGGAAAAAAATGGACCGGAAAAAGCGCTCCAAGGTGTAATAAAGTTCAAAACAAAAGCTATAATCCAATGAATAACTTTACTGAGAGATTTGAGCAGGGTACAAACACATGAACACTTTTACGACCAACCGGAAACATAGCAACCAGGCTAGCAACGCACCTCGTTTACGGCAGCTGTCGCAACGTTCTTAAAGCAACCGCAGCACATACATATATATATATATACAACATAAATCTCCCTTTTTTAACTTTTGTTTTTCTTTCCTTGTAAACAAAACAAAATCACACTGTATATGTGTTGACTGTCTAATTATAAATAATGCAGACGAGGCGTGTTGGCTGAGTTCTTGACGTTTACTTTCACGGGTGACGACATGCAACACTTTTCGGGGCTACCGCGCATGCTCGTCACTCCCGTTGCATGCTGGGTAGTGTAGTTGTTATATTCCCTAGCTCATAACATCTTAAATAATGTTAACTCAATAAAGTGTATTTCTTTTTTTAGCTTTAACTTTTCATTTTTTAGCATTGTAACCACATTTGCAAACAACTTTTCTCTTCATAGAATTTTCTTTCAATAAAGAAATAAAGTGCAAAAATGTCAAAGCATCATAACAAACAGTTATGTCAAAAAGCAGCAGAATTGCACTTTTTGGAGAGCTGTATTATTTTCAGTTTTGTGCCCAAGGGACTGATTTTATTTAACACTATATTATTATTTATACACCTATAGTGATCACAGAGACAGGTTGTTTTCGTGTTACTGTATATATTTGTTATTATGAAAAATCCCACTTAATATACTTTGGGTAACAACAGTCAATATTTATTTATTTTATTTTACTTTTTTAGGGGGGTAACAGTCAATATTTATTTATTTTTTAGATTAAATTGTTTTCTAATATAATAAAAGTGAGCTTTTGTTAAACCAAATATTGTGTGTTTTTTTCCATATACAACAACCTATCTGGACTCGATAAGAGAATCGATAAGGAATCGGTTCGATAAGAGGATTCGATAATAGACTTGAACTCGATAATTTCTTATCAAACATCATCCCTAAGTGTAACTGCGCCCCTTAACTAGCTGGTGGCCCCGGAAAACTCATGAGCGTAATTCTCAGAAGCTTTGATGAGCATAAATGAGTTTAACTGCCATTAAACGGCTGAAATGCAATGAAAATGATCATGGGCAGTGACAGTTTATTCAGAAAGTATTCACAGCGCTTCACTTTTCCACATATTGTTATGTTACAGCCGTATTCCAAAATGGAATAAATTCGTTTTTGTCCGAAAAATTCTACACACAATACCCCAAAACGATAATGTGATTTTTTTTTTTAAATTTTAAATTTTGCAAATGTATTAAAAATAAAAAATGACATGTACAAATGTTGCAATATTGGATACTATTTAAGTTTAAAAAGGCATGCAATTTTTATTTATTTTTTGTCCTGTCCAGCTCCTCAGGCAAATCATATAGTTGATGTAAATGCCCATATCGGCTGTTCAGATTTACTTTACAAAAGAGAAGTGTAGGATTTGACTTTATTAAATGTATTTATATTATTATTTGGTGCAGCCGGGCCGGAGCAGGAGGGGATGGAAAGAGAAAAAAAGGAAGACAGAGGGGGGAATTGTGGGGACAAGAGGGGGATTAGACAGAGAGACAAAAACAACAACAGCAAACAAAACAATAACAACAACAACAACAATAGGGCAACATCAGCAAATAGGATAAGTACAAACATGATGGTAAAAGTAATAGCAAAGAAGCAGTTAGGGAAATAAATAATACAGAAATGACAATAAGCATTATTACACTACAAATGGAGCAATACAAATACCAATAGAAATAGCGCTATTGATAATGAACAATACCAATAATTTACCTCTATTATCAACAACACAGTTGTTCAAATGCAACAATACATATACGTAATGATTAGAGATGTCCGATAATATCGGTCTGCCGATATTATCGGCCGATAAATGCGTTAAAATGTAATATCGGAAATTATCGGTATCTGTTTTTTTTGGGGTTTTTTAAAAAAAATTAAATCCACATAAAAAACACAAGATACACTTACAATTAGTGCACCAACCCAAAAAACCTCCCTCCCCCATTCACACAAAAGGGTTGTTTCTTTCTGTTATTAATATTCTGGTTCCTACATTATATATCAATATATATCAATACAGTCTGCAAGGGATACAGTCCGTAAGCACACATGATTGTGCGTGCTGCTGGTCCACTAATAGTACTAACCTTTAACAGTTAATTTTACAAATTGTCATTAATTACTAGTTTCTATGTAACTGTTTTTATATTGTTTTACTTTCTTTTTTATTCAAGAAAATGTTTTTAATTTATTTATCTTATTTTATTTGATTCATTTTTTTTAAAAAGTACCTTATCTTCACCATACCTGGTTGTCCAAATTAGGCATAATAATGTGTTAATTCCACGACTGTATATATCGGTTGATATCGGTATCGGTTGATATCGGTATCGGTAATTAAAGAGTTGGACAATATCGGCATATCGGATATCGGCAAAAAGCCATTATCGGACATCCCTAGTAATGATAAATAGAGATACAAAATAATGCAGGAAAATGGAAGAGAAGAAAGAGAAGCAACCTATATTAACCTTGTAGATTGTTATAGTAACAATAGGTTAAGCTTTTAAGCGGTTAAGGCATGCAATTTCAAGCAATACATGTCTTTTTTTCTGTCAAAATGAAAAAAATCTATTACATTTAGTGAGAAAATCTCAAGTACTTTATTGACACATATCATTTAGGGCCAGATACAATGATGTCACGGGCCAGATCTGGCCCCCGGGCCTTGAGTTTGAAACCTGTGTATTAGATGGACCTAATATTGTGGCTGGTCTCAACATTTGAAACCATTAAAAGTTAAAGTACCAATGATTGTCACACACACACTAGGTGTGGCAAAATTATTCTCTGCATTTGACCCATCACCCTTGATCACCCCCTGGGAGGTGAGGGGAGCAGTGAGCAGCAGCAGTGGCCGCGCCCGGGAATCATTTTTGGTGATTTAACCCCCAATTCCAACCGTTGATGCTGAGTGCCAAGCAGGGAGGTAATGGGTCCCATTTTTTATAGTCTTTGGTATTACTGGGCCGGGGTTTGAACTCACGACCTACCGATCTCAGGGCGGACACTCTAACCACTAGGCCACTGAGTAGGTAAAGTAATGTAATTGTGAATGGTTGTTTTTGCTATCTACAAAAAGCTCAACATTGCATTGGTAGTGTATAGTGTAAAGTAGTACACCTTGGTACCTTTTATGCAGTCCATGCATGTTTGATTCCCAGCCACTCATCCACTGGGACCTCCCCAGTGCTGGTGGTCACAAGGCTGGACAAATGGCGGCGTTGTGTCAGGAAGGGTCATCCTCTGGTGTGAAGTCCATGCCAAACCCCTGATGGGAGACAACAACAAAAACAACAGAACTTTAAATCAGCACATCTTTTGAATGATACATGTATTGATTAAGCATTTTAGAACAGTATAATTGGAAAGGAAATGGTGAATTTTACATGGAAAATCCTCCCCCTAACACACCAGCTCTAAAAGCATACCTTGGTCCTGTTTCTCCCATGCATAGTGCTGTCAAACCTTGAATTCTTTAACCAGATCACACTTTTGTCTTTAAACATACATTACCGTTCAAAAGTTTGGGGTCACATTAAAATGTCCTTATTTTTCAATGAAGATAACTTTAAACTAGTCTTAATTTTAAAGAAGTACACTCTATACGTTGCTAATGTGGTAAATGACTATTCTAGCTGCAAATGTCTGGTTTTTGGTGCAATATCTACATTAGTGTATAGAGGCCCATTTCCAGAAACTATCACTCCAGTGTTCTAATGGTACAATGTTTTTGCTCATTGGCTCAGAAGGCTAATTGATGATTAGAAAACCCTTGTGCAATCATGTTCACACATCTGAAAACACTTTAGCTCGTTACAGAAGCTACAAAACTGACCTTCCTTTGAGCAGATTGAGTTTGTGGAGCATCACATTTGTGGGGTCAATTCAACGCTCAAAATGGCCAGAAAAAGATAACTTTCATCTGAAACGCGACAGTCTATTCTTGTTCTTAGAAATGAAGGCTATTCCACAAAATTGTTTGGGTGACCCCAAACTTTTGAATGGTAGTGTATGTAATGTCTGTTTTAGCATTTTTTTTTAACAAAATAAAATAATTTTACTTTTGAGTATGTGGCCCTTGTTGGACAACGTTGCGACACCCCTATATTATTAGCATGTATTCCAAACATTTGTAGTTCTGTGTGGAATTTGCATGTTCTCCCCGTGACTGCGTGGGTTCCCTCCGGGTACTCCGGGTTTCCTCCCACCTCCAAAGACATGCACCTGGGGATAGGTTGATTGGCAACACTAAATGGGCCCTAGTGTGTGAATGTGAGTGTGAATGTTGTCTGTCTATCTGTGTTGGCCCTGTGATGAGGTGGCGACTTGTCCAGGGTGTACCCCGCCTTCCGCCCGAATGCAGCTGAGATAGGCTCCAGCACCCCCCGCGACCCCAAAAGGGACAAGCGGTAGACAATGGATGGATGTTAGAATAAGATGCTCGTCTCCCCTGACTTGTGATTTCAAAAGCAAGTACGTCATCCATCAATGTGTAGTAAAACACAGAATAATCAAAAAGCCACAGGAAATTGAGTAATAACATAAGGCGATTATACATTATAATTCATAAATATTCACTGTAACAATCGGCCCTCTGATAGCAGCCATAACTACAATGTGGCCCTCAATGAAAACGAGTTTGACATCCCTGATTTGAAGTGTTTCGTTGCATGGTCATGTTTCTACCAACTTTCTAAATGATCCAACATCTCCCTCTGCTGGACGCTAGATAGAACTGTTGACATTTTTTCCCAGTCTGTCCTTAACCACGTGTGTATTGTTTGTACTTAGACATATATACTACTGTGCTTACATGAGCCAATTAAAATGTATTTTTATTACAATGTGTTTAGATTCTTGATTTAAAAGTGTGACAAAGTAAAATTAACAACAATATCAAAACAAGAACCTACGTTGAGAAACACAAATTATGCTAACTTTTTTTCCCCACATAAAAATACTGTACTGCAGGGATCAATATTACTTTAGTTTTTCCAATTAAGTTTTCATCTTCGAACTCTCCAAAGTTTTTTTAAAAGTGCAATATTTGACTTAAATGAATTACAGCCTTAAATAGGTAAATAAGCCATAACAACATTGATATTTTGTGATCAATGACTGTTTTAAAGAAAAAAATCTAACTAAAATGATTGGGGATCCAAAAGGGCCCCACTCATAAAATTGTTAAATATAATTCAAATTTGTATTCTTACTCAACGCCTAAATTTCGAGGTCCAGTATAGGTCCATCGGTCGATATAAACTAAAATGTTAAAGTTGAATATTTGATGTAAAGTAATTGGAGCCTTAAATAGGTTAATAATCCATAACAATATTGATTTAAATTAATTGCTATTTTGTGATCAATGACAGTTTTAAAGAAACAAATCCAACTAAAATTCTTGGGGATCCAAAAGGGTCCCACTCATAAAATTGTTCAAAATAAATCATATTGTTTTTATTCTTATTGAAAGCTTAAATCTTGAGGTCAATTATTGGTCCATCGGTCGATATCAACAAAAAAAAGTTTTTAATATGCTCTTGTTGTCAAAGAAAACCCTGTTTTTTAGGGCAAAAACACAAAATATGAAAGCTTTTCCCCTCAAAATGTTAAAGTGGAATATTTGAAGTAAAATAATTAGAGCCTTAAATAGGTCGATAATCCATAACAATATTGATTTAAATTCATTGCTATTTTGTGATCAATGACAGTTTTAAAGAAACAAATCCAACTAAAATTCTTGGGGATCCAAAAGGGTCCCACTCATAAAATTGTTCAAAATAAATCATATTGTTTTTATTCTTATTCAAAGCTTAAATCTTGAGGTCAATTATTGGTCCATCGGTCGATATAAACAAAAAAAAAAGTTTTTAATATGCCCTTGTTGTCAAAGAAAACCCTGTTTTTTAGGGCAAAAACACAAACATGCAAGCTTTCTCCCCAAAATTTTAAAGTGGAATATTTGATGTAAAGTAATTAGAGCCTTAAATAGGTCGATAATCCATAACAATATTGATTTAAATTAATTGCTATTTTGTGATCAATGACAGTTTTAAAGAAAACAATCCAACTAAAATTATTGGGGATCCAAAAGGGCCCCACTCATAAAATTGTTCAAAATAAATCATATTGTTTTTATTCTTATTAAACGCCTAAATCTTGAGGTCCACTATAGGTCCATTGGTCGATATAAACAAAAAAAATAGTTTTTAATATGCCCTTTTTGTCAAAGAAAACCCTGTTTTTTAGGGCAAAAACCGAAAATATGCAAGCTTTTCCCCCCAAAATGTTAAAGTGGAATATTTGATGTAGAGTAATTAGAGCCTTAAATAGGTCAATAATCTATAACAACATTGATTTTAATTCACTGTTATTTTATGATAAATGACAGATTTAAAGAAAAATAATGAAACTAAAATTCTTGGGGATCCAAAAGGGCCCCACTCATAAAATGGTTACAAATTAATCATATTGTTTTCTTTACTTATTCAACGCCTAAATCTTGAGGTCAACTATAGGTCCATCGGTCGATATAAACTAAAAACTTTTTTTTTTAATATGCCCTTTTTGTCAAAGAAAACCCGTTTTTTTTAGGGCAAAAACACAAAATATGCAAGCTTTTCCCCCCAGAATTTTAAAATGGAATATTTGATGTAAAGAAATTAGAGCCTTAAATAGGTTAATAATCCATAACAATATTGTTTCATTCATTCATTCATTCATTTTGCTATTTTGTGATCAATGACAGTTTTAAAGAAAAAAATCAAACTAAAATCCTTCGGGATCCAAAAGGGTCCCACTCATAAAATTGTAAAAAATAAATCATATTGTTTTTATTCTTATTCAAAGCCTAAATCTCGAGGTCAATTATTGGTCCATCGGTCGATATAAACTAAAAAAAAAGTTTTAATATGCCCTTTTTGTCAAAGAAAACCCTGTTTTTTAGGGCAAAAACCGAAAATATGCAAGCTTTTCCCCCCAAAATGTTAAAGTGGAATATTTGATGTAAAGTAATTAGAGCCTTAAATAGGTCAATAATCTATAACAACATTGATTTTAATTCACTGTTATTTTATGATAAATGACAGATTTAAAGAAAAATAATGAAACTAAAATTCTTGGGGATCCAAAAGGGCCCCACTCATAAAATGGTTACAAATTAATCATATTGTTTTCTTTACTTATTCAACGCCTAAATCTTGAGGTCAACTATAGGTCCATCGGTCGATATAAACTAAAAACTTTTTTTTTTAATATGCCCTTTTTGTCAAAGAAAACCCGTTTTCTTTTAGGGCAAAAACACAAAATATGCAAGCTTTTCCCCCCAGAATTTTAAAATGGAATATTTGATGTAAAGAAATTAGAGCCTTAAATAGGTTAATAATCCATAACAATATTGTTTCATTCATTCATTCATTTTGCTATTTTGTAATCAATGACAGTTTTAAAGAAAAAAATCAAACTAAAATCCTTCGGGATCCAAAAGGGTCCCACTCATAAAATTGTAAAAAATAAATCATATTGTTTTTATTCTTATCCAAAGCCTAAATCCCAAGGTCAATTATAGGTCTATCGGTCGATATAAACTAAAAACATTTTTTTAATATGTCCTTTTTGTCAAAGAAAACCCTGTTTTTTAGGGCATAAACACAAAACATGCAAGCTTTTTCCCCCAAAAATGTTAAAGTGGAATATTTGATGTAAAGTAATGAGAGCCTTAAATAGGTAAATAATCCAGAACAACATTGATTTTAATTCATTATTATTTTGTGATCAATGACAGTTTTTAGGAAAAAAATCCAACTAAAATTCTTGGGGATTCCAAAGGGCCCCACTCATAAATTTTTTAAAAATAAATCATATTGTTTTTATTCTTACTCAACGCCTAAATCCCAAGGTCAATTATAGGTCCATCGGTCGATATAAACTAAAACATTTTTTAAATATGCCCTTTTTGTCAAAGAAAACCCTGTTTTTAGGGCAAAACCACAAAACATGCAAGCTTTCCCCCCAAAATGTTAAAGTGAAATATTTGATGTTAAGTAATTAGAGCCTTAAATAGGTAAATAATCCATAACAACATTGATTTTAATTCATTATTATTTTGTGATCAATGACAGTTTTTAGGAAAAAAATCCAACTAAAATTCTTGGGAATTCCAAAGGGCCCCACTCATAAAATAGTTAAAAATAAATCTTTTTTTTTTCTTATTCAACGCCTAAATCTCGAGGTCAACTATAGGTCCATCGTTTTTTCCAACCTAATACTGTTGCTCATACAGCCAGTGTTGATATGATCTTATCTGCAACAAACACAGCACATAGTTTTGAACAAGAGTTCATTAAGAACATGACTGATTTCAACAAATAATTCTACAGACAAACAAAACAAGCATGGGTGCAACCACAGAATACACACTGCACTTATGTACACTATCTCCACAACATCAAGCATTGCGTTCGTTACCTCATTCGGAAAGAAAATAGCAAACACATCACTCTGGTGTCCTAGGGAAGTCAATTCAAGTCCCACCAAACTACTCCAACGTGTGTACTGGTAGTGGATAATACTTCATTTCTCCTCGTAAGCAAACACTAAAGAGCTTTATCATCTGCTGGTGGCTTTGCATTTGGAAGAGGAGATTATTTAACAGCAGAAGATGCAGGACAACAGCAATGAATGAAGTTGGGATAAGGGGAAGGAGCAGGTGGTTATTTTGAGAGAGCATCATTCAATTATCAGAGCAATTTTAAATCAGAATTTCCTAAATGCAACGACAACACAAACATGTTGATCTAGTAACATGGGGCATATATATATAAATATATATACATATATATATATATTACTAGATCAACATGTTTGTGTTGTTGTTGCATTTAGGAAATTCTGATTTAAAATTGCTCCGATAATTGAATGATGCTCTCTCAAAATAACCACCTGCTATATATACATACACACACACACACACACACACACACACACACACACACACACACACACACACACACACACACACACACACACACACACACACACACACACACACACACACACACACACACACACACACATATATATATATATAATACATATACATATACATATATACATATATATATATATATATATATATATATATATACATATACATATATATATATATATATATATATATATACATATATATATATATATATATATATATACATATACATATATATATATATATATATATATATATATATATACATATATATATATATATATATATATATATATATATACATATATATATATATATATATATATACATATATATACATATATATATATATACATATATATACATATATATATATATATATATATGTATATATACATATATATACATATATATATATATATATATATATATATATACATATATATATATATATATATATATATATATACATATATATATATATATATATATATATATATACATATATATATATATATATATATATATATATATATATATATATATATATATATATATATATATATATATATATATATATATATATATATATATATATATATATATATATATGTATACACCCAAAAGCAGTGAAGTTGTCACGTTGTGTAAATGGTAAATAAAAACAGAATACAATGATTTGCAAATCCTTTTCAACTTATATTCAATTGAATAGACTGCAAAGACAAGATATTTAATGTTCACACTGACAAACTTATTTTTTTTTTTTGACAATAATCATTATCTTAGAATTTAATGGCAGCAACACATAGCAAAAAAGTTGTCACAGGGGCATTTTTACCACTGTGTTACATGGCCTTTCCTTTTAACAACACCCAGTAAACGTTTAGGGACTGAGGAAACCAATTTTTGAAGCTCGTCAGACCACAGAACACTTTTCCACTCTGCATCAGTCCATCTTAGACGAGCTCGGGCCCAGCGAAGCCGGCGGCGTTTCTGGGTGTTGTTGATAAACGGCTTTGGCTTTGCATAGTAGAGTTTTAACTTGCACTTACAGATGTAGCGACAAACTGTAGTTACTGACAGTGGTTTTCTGATGTGTGCCTGAGCCAATGTAGTGATATCCTTTACACACTGATGTCGCTTTTTGATGCAGTACCGCCTGAGAGATCCAAGGTCACGGGCATTGCCGCTTACGTGCAGTGATTTCTCCAGATTCTCTGAACCTCTTGATGATATTACGGACCGTAGAAGGTGAAATCCCTAAATTCCTTGCAATAGCTCGTTGAGAAATGTTGTTGTTACTCTGTTGGACAATTTGCTCACGCATTTGTTGACAAAGTGGTGACCCTCGCCTCATCCTGGTTTGTGAATGACTGAGCATTTCATGGAAGCTGCTGTTATACCCAATCATGGCACTCACCTGTTCCCAATTAGCCTGTTCACCTGTGGGATGTTCCAAATAAGTGTGTGATGAGCATTCCTCAACTTTCTCAGTCTTTTTTGCCACTTGTGCCAGCTTTTTTGAAACATGTTGCAGGCATCAAATTCCAAATGAGCTAATATTTGCAAAAAATAACAAAGTTTACCAGTTGGAACGTTAAATATCTTGTCTTTGCCGTCTATTCAATTGAATATAAGTTGAAAAGGATTTGCAAATCATTGTATTCTGATTTTATTTACCATTTACACAACGTGACAACTTCACTGCTTTTGGATATATGTATATATTAAATATATATGTATATGTGTGTGTAGAGTAATACATTTAGTAATAACTCATCTGGAAGTAATTTAATTAAAAAACAAAAGTATAGTGCACGAGGAAAAAACAACAATTTATCCTCTGTAAATATAACATGGGATAAGAGTTAGGCTATTCACCAAATACTGTACAGTATTAATACCACCAGAGATATTAATTTGGTAATAATGTTAATATTTGCAGCGGTGTTGAAAGCTGCTTCTAGTATTTTGGTGACCTCAAAGATAAGCAAAACAATTAGAGAGAGGTTACACACTTTATGTTGAATGAATACAATACAAACATTTAACCAACCACAATAAACTAAGGCAGAAACATTAAATTCTGACCAAAAGAGGGCGCTCTCACCAGCCTTTCAGACTTAGTTCTGGTGAGTAAGATCACAAGGGAGGTCTGACCATCTTTTTTGCCTTCTTTGTTGTGTCATTTTGCTCATGCTGTCTATTGTTCATCAGCACAGCTAAAAGTCTGCCAATAAATCCCATCCTCTGCGCCGTAATCCTCGTAATCTCATCACTGCGGTCTGTTAAAATGCAACTTCCAATGTTGTTACCCGTCTCATAGTGGCCAGCCTTGCGGGAACTTGTGGCAGAAGAACACCAAACAAAGACTATGACGCGGCTTTGTTGACGTGTGCAGATCTGCAGTGACCTGTACTCCTGACAAAACAATACACCTCGCCTGTTTTCCTACCGACCTCACAATAACACTCTCCTTTGGTTGGTCGGTTGCTGGGGAGACAAACTACACACACCTGAGACACCCTGAGGTGTGTTCAGTCCCTCAGAGCAGCAAGTGAAGGCAAACACATCCCTGGACAAACAGGTTTTATATATATATATATATATATATATATATATATATATATATATATATATATATATATATATATATATATATATATATATATATATATATATATATATATATATACACACACTACCGTTCAAAAGTTTGGGGTCACATTGAAATGTCCTTATTTTTGAAGGAAAAGCACTGTACTTTTCAATGAAGATAACTTTAAACTAGTCTTAACTTTAAAAGAAATACACTCTATACATTGCTAATGTGGTAAATGACTCTTCTAGCTGCAAATGTCTGGTTTTTGGTGCAATATCTACATAGGTGTATAGAGGCCCATTTCCAGCAACTATTACTCCAGTGTTCTAATGGTACAATGTGTTTGCTCATTGGCTCAGAAGGCTAATTGATGATTAGAAAACCCTTGTGCAATCATGTTCACACATCTGAAAACAGTTTGGCTCGTTACAGAAGCTACAAAACTGACCTTCCTTTGAGCAGATTGAGTTTCTGGAGCATCACATTTGTGGGGTCAATTAAACGCTCAAAATGGCCAGAAAAAGAGAACTTTCATCTGAAACTCGACAGTCTATTCTTGTTCTTAGAAATGAAGGCTATTCCACAAAATTGTTTGGGTGACCCCAAACTTTTGAACGATAGTGTATATATTATATTATATATAAATATGTATATATTTATACATATGTACAGTTGTGGTCAGAAAATTACATACACTTGTAAAGAACATAATGTCATGGCTGTCTTGAGTTTCCAATAATTTCTACAACTCTTCATTTTTTTGTGATAGAGTGATTGGAGCACATACTTGTTGGTCACAAAAAACATCCATGAAGTTTGGTTCTTTTATGAATTTATTATGGGTCTACTGAAAATGTGAGCAAATCTGCTGGGTCAAAAGTATACATACAGCAACATACATGATCAATGTTGGTGATGTAGAAACGTTACAATTAGGGCTGCGACAACTAATCGATTAAATCGATTATAAAAATAGTTGGCGATTAATTTAGTCATCGATTCGTTGGATCTATGCTATGCGCATGTGCAGAAGCTACTTTATTTTTCATTTTTTTTGTAAACCTTTATTTATAAACTGTAACATTTACAAACAGCTGAGAAACAATAATCCAAATAAGTATGGTGCCAGTATGCTGTTTTTTCCCAATAAAATACTGGAAAGGATAGAAATGTAGTTTGTCTCTTTTATCCGATTATTAATCGATTAATCAAAGTAATAATCGACAGATTAATCGTCCCTAGTTACAATCAAATCAAATTAGCTTCATGGCATGGCCTCTTAACTTCATGTGAGTGATTATGATTGACGACACCTGTTGACTTCTCTGAGCCCATTTAAATAGAGCTCATGTGAAGGCAGTCATTAGACTCGGTTACAAGCGCGACAATAGGAAAGCCAAAGGAACTCAGCACAGATCTGAAAAAGACGAACCATTGACTTGAACAATTCACTTGGAGCCATTTCAAAGCAGCTTAAGGCCCCCAAGAGCAACTGTGCAGACAATTGTCTGTAAAAAACGAACCATTGACTTGAACAAGTCACTTGGAGCCATTTCAAAGCAGCTTAAGGCCCCCAAGAGCAACTGCGCAGACAATTGTTCATAAGTATAAAGTGCATGGCACAGTTTTGTCACTGCCACGATCAGGAAGAAAACGCAAGCGATCACCTGCTGCTGAGAGAAAATTGGTCAGGATGATCAAGAGTCAACCGGGAACCACCAAAAAGTAGGTCTGTAATGAATTGGAAGCTGCTGGAACACAGGTGTCAGTGTCCACAGTCAAGCGTGTTTTGCATCGCCATGGACTGAGAGGCTACCATGCAAGAAGGAAGCCCTTGCTCCAGAAGCGACACCTTAAGGCTCGTCTAAAGTTTGCTGCTGATCACATGGACAAAGATAAGACCTTCTGGAGGAAAGTTCTGTGGTCAGATGAAACAAAAATGTAGCTGTTTGGCCACAATACCCAGTAATACACTACCGTTCAAAAGTTTGGGGTCACATTGAAATGTCCTTATTTTTGAAGGAAAAGCACTGTACTTTTCAATGAAGATAACTTTAAACTAGTCTTAACTTTAAAGAAATACACTCTATACATTGCTAATGTGGTAAATGACTATTCTAGCTGCAAATGTCTGGTTTTTGGTGCAATATCTACATAGGTATGTGGGCTCTGTACCGAGGATGTCGTTGTGGCTTGTGCAGCCCTTTGAGACACTTGTGATTTAGGGCTATATAAATAAACATTGATTGATTGATTGATTGATTGATTGATTGATTGATTGATTGATTTATTGATTGATTGGTGTATAGAGGCCCATTTCCAGCAACTATCACTCCAGTGTTCTAATGGTACAATGTGTTTGCTCATTGGCTCAGAATGCTAATTGATGATTAGAAAACCCTTGTGCAATCATGTTCACACATCTGAAAACAGTCTAGCTCGTTACAGAAGCTACAAAACTGACCTTCCTTTGAGCAGATTAAGTTTCTGGAGCATCACATTTGTGGGGTCAATTAAACGCTCAAAAGGGCCAGAAAAAGAGAACTTTCATCTGAAACTCGACAGTCTATTCTTGTTCTTAGAAATGAAGGCTATTCCACAAAATTGTTTGGGTGACCCCAAACTTTTGAACGGTAGTGTATGTTTGGAGGAGAAAAGGTGAGGCCTTTAATCCCAGGAACACCACTCCTACCGTCAAGCATGGTGGTGGTAGTAGTATGCTCTGGGCCTGTTTTGCTGCCAATGGAACTGGTGCTTTACAGAGAGTAAATGGTACAATGAAAAAGGAGGATTACCTCCAAATTCTTCAGGACAATGTAAAATCATCAGCCCGGAGGTTGGGTCTTGGGACAATGACGCCAAACACACGTCAAAAGTGGTAAAGGAATGGCTAAATCAGGCTAGAATGAAGGTTTTAGAATGGCCTTCCCAAAGTCCTGACTTAAACGTGTGGACAATGCTGAAGAAACAAGTCCATGTCAGAAAACTAACAAATTTAGCTGAACTGCACCAATTTTGTCAAGAGGAGTGGTAAGAAATTCAAGCAGAAGCTTGTGGATGGCTACCAAAAGCGCCTTATTGCAGTGAAACTTGCCAAGGGACATGTAAGCAAATATTAAAGGCCTACTGAAATGAAATTTTTTTATTTAAACGGGAATAGCAGATCCATTCTATGTGTCATACTTGATCATTTTGCGATATTGCCACATTTTTGCTGAAAGGATTTAGTATAGAACAACGTCGATAAAGTTTGCAACTTTTGGTCTCTGATAAAAAAAAACCTTGCCCCTACCAGAAGTAGCGTGACGTAGTCAGTTGTTCACTCCCTCATATTTTCCTATTGTTTTCAACGCAGCTAGAGCGATTCGGACCATTACCACATTAATTTGAGCGAGGATGAAAGATTCGTGGACGAGGAACGTTAGAGTGACGGACTAGAATGCAGTGAAATACATATTTTTTTTCGCTCTGACCGTAACTTAGGTACAAGCTGGCTCATTGGATTCCACACTTTCTCCTTTTTCTATTGTGGATCACGGATTTGTATTTTAAACCACCTCGGATACTATATCCTCTTGAAAATGAGAGTCGAGAACGCGAAATGGACATTCAGTGCCTTTTATCTCCACGACAATACATCGGCGAAATGCTTTAGCTACGAGCTAACGTGATAGCATCGTGCTTTAACTGCATATAGAAACAAAAAAAATAAACCCCTGACTGGAAGGATAGATAGAAAATCAACAATACTATTAAACCGTGGACATGTAAATACACGGTTAATGCTTTCCAGGCTGGCGAAGGTTAACAATGCTGTGCTAACGATGCCATTGAAGCTAACTTAGCAACCGGACCGCACAGAGCTATGCTAAAAACATTAGCTCTCCACCTACGCCAGCCAGCCCTTATCTGCTCATCAACACCCGTGCTCACCTGCGTTCCAGCGATCGGTGGAAGGACGAAGGACTTCACCCGATGCGTTTGGCGGCCCGGAGACGTAGGAAGTCAAGGTGAGGTCGGCGGCCAGCGCGTCTGCTCTCCAACAAAGTCCTCCTGGTTGTGTTGCTGTAGTCCGCTGCTAATACACAGATCCCACCTACAACTGTCTTCTTTGCAGCCTTCATTGTTCATTAAACAAATTGCAAAAGATGTCCAGAATACTGTGGAATTATGAAATGAAAACAAAGCTTTTTGTATAGGATTCTACGGGGTGCCATAACTTCCGTTAAACTGACTTCGTCACGCGCATACATCATCATACCGCGACGTTTAAGCCGGATATTTCCCGGGAAATTTTAAATGTCACTTTATAAGTTAACCCGGCCGTATTGGCATGTGTTGCAATGTTAAAATTTCATCATTGATATATAAACTATCAGACTGCGTGGTCGGTAGTAGTGGCTTTCAGTAGGCCTTTAACATTACTGTATGTATACTTTTGACCCAGCACATTTGCTCACATTTTCAGTAGACCCATAATAAATTCATAAAAGAACCAAACTTCATGAATGTTTTTTGTGACCAACAAGTATGTGCTCCAATCACTCTATCACAAAAAAAATAAGAGTTGTAGAAATGATTGGAAACTCAAGACAGCCATGACATGATGTTCTTTACAAGTGTATGTCAACTTTTGACCATGACTGTATATATTTAGATAAAGAATTATTTAGTTAAATGAAACAGTGACGACATGAGACTGCTGACACCTAATTTTTTCTCACAGACCAAACACATGAGTGGACTTGAGCCCAGGAAGTAGTGGTTTTGTTAGAACAGGTCTTGTTAGGACATGTTCCTTCTACTTCATGCCCATGGGGAGTGGTTATTGGTACAGCAGCAAAGTTATACCCGTAATATCATAACATGACATTCAATAAGTTCATGTAGAAAGCTTTAACTGTGTCAAAGGGTGAACACAACCCATCCCCAAGTGGGCCGGACTGGTAAAATAAGTACAACTTAATATTGTTTTATTTGTTTAAAAATAGACCAAGCACTTTCAAATCAGGTTTTTTTTTTTTTTTACACTTACATGTTGTGGTTAATTGTGGTCTATCTTCATTTCTCATTCTTTACACTTTCTGAATAAATGATGTGATGATGTTCATAGGTCAAACAGGTGGAATTGAGTCTGGCAGAGTTTTAAAATCTATCAGAAGATGAAATGAATAATAAAGTCAAAATCGGATTACAAGATGTTATTAATGACTAATTTTCCTCAATTGATGCACTAACATCGCGTGGTTTATTCTGTAGACATGTAGCATCGTCTACAACAGGGGTCCCCAAATTACGGCCCGCGGGCCGGACACGGCTCACCCCCGTCCAAAATCCGGCCCGCAGGGAGTCCCAAGTTAAAAATAAATAAATAAATAGTAATAGTAATAAAAAAATGTTTTAAATTATTTTGTAAAATCTGTCCTTTGTAATTCATTTTCTACCGCTTGTTACTCTCGGGGTCTCCTAGCCACTCAGGCAAATCATATAGTCTAAAAATGCATTTTCCCATCGATAACGTGACATCATCGCGCCGCATTGTTGGGCGAGCACACGGCAAGTGTGTGCTCTTTCAGTCAATTAGTGCGCAAGGAATACATATATATATATATATATTAGGGCTGCAACAACTAATCGATTAAATCGATTAAAATCGATTATAAAAATAGTTGCCGATAAATTTAGTCATTCGATTCGCATGTGCAGAGGCTACTTTTTTTTTTTTTTTTTTTTTTTTTAAATAAACCTTTATTTATAAACTGCAGCATTTACAAACAGCTAAGAAACAATAATCAAAAATAAGTATGGTGCCAGTATGCTGTTTTTTTTCAATAAAATACTGGAGAGGATAGAAATGTAGTTTGTCTCTTTTATCCGATTATTAATCGATTAATCGAAGTAATAATCGAAAGATTAATTCGATTATCAAATTAGTTAGTTGCAGCCCTAATATATATATATATATATATATATATATATATATATATATATATATATATATATATATATATATATATATATATATATATATATATATATATATATATATATATAGAAAATACAATAGAATATAGTTTCATTGTCATTATTACAGTGAACAGGTTCAAAGAACAACGAAATTGGAGCATATATATATACGTACATACATGTATATATATATATATACATACATATATATATATATATACATACATATATATATATACATACATATATATACATACATATATATATACATACATACATATATAATATATATATATATACATACATATATATATATATATATATATATACATACATATATATATACACATACATATACATATATATATACATACATATATTTATATACATAACATATATATGTATATATACATATACATATATTATGTATGTATATGTATGTTTGTGTATATATATATATATATACATACATATATACACACATACATATATATATACATACATAATATATATGTATATATATATATATATGTGTATATATATATATATATATATATATATATATATATATATATATATATATATATATGTACGTATATATATATATGTGTATGTACGTATATATATATATATATATATATATATATATATATATATATATATATATATATATATATATATATATATATATATATATATATATGTGCCAATAAAATGATTCTGATTCTGATGCAATATATCAGGGATGTCAAAGTGGTTTTCATTGAGGGCCACATGGCAGTTATGGCTGCCATCAGAGGGCCGCTTGTAAAAGTGAATAATGTAGGAATTTGCCTCTGGATTTCATTATTAATTATATAAAAAAATTTAAGTAGACTGTCCATTTTACAGTAAAAACTAAAAACTAAATTTTACATTTTACATTAATACACCGTTAAAAACAACAACCGTAGATTTTACAGTCAAAAACTGGCAGTTCAGTCAACAGAAATTTAACGCACAGAACAGTAGTAGTTTTTTTTTCAATTTACAGTAATATGCTGTAAAGAACAACGTAATATTTCTTGTCATTTTTATTAATTTAATGAGTAGTTTGCTGTAAAGTTAAGTATTTATATTTAGACACAAACATGTTTGGAAAATATGATAATATACTGTAATATTTGTTGCAATATTGGATACTATTAACGTTTAAAAGGTATGCCATTTCAAGCAGTGCATATTTTTTTTCTGTCAAAATGAAAATTTTTTATTACATTTGGTGAGAAAATATGAAGTACTTTATTGACAGATATCATTTCCAGGTGTTTGCGGGCCAGATAAAATTATGTCGCGGGCCAGATCTGGCCCCCGGGCCTTCAGTTTGACACCTGTGTAATAGAGGTTGTGACTTGGGTCATGCTGTATCGCTGGGTTGTCCCTAATAAAGTGGAGTTGAAGTTGAGATTGGGAGCAATGTAGGTCAGGTCTAAAAGCTGCTGGCGTGGGTCTCTGAAGAAGAACCAGCTCGACGTTTGGGGCTCAGAGAAGGTCAGAACAGGGTTAAGGGTTAAGAAAGAAAGAAGAAAAAAGAAGTGCTGTCGAAAGAAAGGTCTTTCTGTCTGTGGGCTATGCCGCTGTCAGCACAAATGCAAGTGGGAAGTGGGTAGAAACAAGGCGTGGCTAACAACTTGTGGCTGACGACTTCCCCAATGAAGTGAGGCTGATGCACGTCCTCCAATGGCCTCCTTCATTCCACGCCACAAGAGAAAAACTGTTCCTGGAACGCCAATCCCACGGGAGAAACCCTTTCCATGAACCCCCTGCTTAGTGCAGCTAAAATAACCAATCTCCGTCCACATCTCTATCCTGCTCCTCAGCAAGCTGCACCTTCTGACGTAGGGCCACTTCCAATGTTGACCCGGGGCCCACACAGAGGTTAACGGGGAATCCATATGTCACAGCAAGTCGGGCTTTGGAACAGAAGACCTGCAGGAAGCTACTAGAACCGCTGGCTCCATTGCACACATGTCCCACTGAATGGCTGCCTTTGATCACAGAAGTGTTTCATAAAACCGTTTGTGTCTTCTGCTGTCAGAGCGGAAAGCCTGTAAGCTTTTCCCAGAGAGCACTGGGGGAGATCTTCTCACGGGAGTCTGAGTCCTGCACTCAGCACGTCCACTTTCAGCTCATCATCCAACATCGCCAAAAGCAGATGTGTGACCCACAGTCCAAAGACAAACAATTACCGTATTTTTCGGACCATAGGCAATCAATCAAAGTTTACTTATATAGCCCTAAATCACGAGTGTCTCAAAGGGCTGCACAAGACACGACGACATCCTCGGCTCAGATCCCGCATCAGGGCAAGAAAAAAACTCAACCCAATGGGATGACAATGAGAAACCTTGGAGGGGACCGCAGATGTGGGGACCCCCCCACCCCCGGGCAACCGGTGCAATGGACGTCGAGTGGATCTAGCATAATAGTGTGAGAGTCCAGTCCATAGTGGATCTAACATAATAGTGTGAGAGTCCAGTCCATAGTGGATCCAACATAATAGTGTGAGAGTCCAGTCCATAGTGGATCTCACATAATATTATGAGAGTTCAGTCCATAGTGGATCTAACATAATATTGTGAGAGTCCAGTCCATAGTGGATCTAACATAATATTGTGAGAGTCCAGTCCATAGTGGATCTAACATAATATTATGAGAGTTCAGTCCATAGTGGATCTAACATAATATTGTGAGAGTCCAGTCCATAGTGGATCTAACATAATAGTGTGAGAGTCCAGTCCATAGTGGATCTAACATAATAGTGTGAGAGTCCAGTCCATAGTGGATCTAATATAATATTATGAGAGTTCAGTCCATAGTGGATCTAACATAATATTGTGAGAGTCCAGTCCATAGTGGATCTAACATAATATTGTGAGAGTCCAGTTCATAGTGGATCTAACATAATATTGTGAGAGTCCAGTCCATACTGGATCTAACATAATAGTGTGAGAGTACAGTCCGTAGTGGATCTAACATAATAGTGTGAGAGTCCAGTCCATAGCGGATCTAACATAATATTGTGAAAGTCCAGTCCATAGTGGATCTAACATAATATTGTGAGAGTCCAGTCCATAGTGGATCTAACATAATATTGTGAGAGTCCAGTCCATAGTGGATCTAACATAATAGTGTGAGAGTCCAGTCCATAGTGGATTTAACATAATATTGTGAGAGTCCAGTCCATAGTGGATCTAACATAATAGTATGAGAGTCCAGTCCATAGTGGATCTAACATAATATTGTGAGAGTCCAGTCCACAGTGGATCTAACATAATATTGTGAGAGTCCAGTCCACAGTGGATCTAACATAATATTTAAGAATTAAAAGGCACACTGCCGATGAGCGGGTCTATTCAGGTCTATTTTCATACAAAAGGCGCACCAGATTATAAGGCGCATTAAAGGGTTCATATTATGATTTTTTTTCTAAATGTAAAAGACTTCCTTGTGGTCTACATAACATGTAATGGTGGTTCTTTGGTCAAAATGTTGATTTTTATTCAATCAACATTGATGTTTTTTGATGTTTGATGAAGTTCTGCTCACAAAAATAAATTTGTATTACCAATGTTTGCATGCATGTCTGCTTATTATGACCACAAAATGTTATATCTATGTCTGTATATGATGGTTAGTATAAATTACCTCAAACTTCCTGTTTATTTCCATTAATTCCCCATTTATTCCCATATATGGTGTCCAACTTTGAATTAATCAAAAAAATGGTCAATATTTCCAAACGTCCCGAGCTTAACTTCCTGTGGTAAATTTCCGGAAATTTACCGGAAACTTTCCACCCCTTTGCAACCCTATTTGTGACACATCAAAAATTCAACCAATTCACCTACAACTGGTTCGGAGATGCCGTTGGTTCTTTTTCCGTCAAATAACGCATGAAATCCCCCAGCTGACTGATTTGCACATGCTCCACTGTAATAGATGTAAAAGAGCGGGGCGTCATGAAGCAGAATCAATAGACGTCGCTGTGCTTGTTTGATTACCTCTTCAGCCCAAGCTGTGAACCAGATTATTGTACATGAGCCCAAAACATTTTTTTTCGCAATATTTTCAGGTCTTCATTTGCAGTGGACAGCTGTTAATACCATGCAGGCTCAGAATAATCCAGAGAGATGTTTCTATGAAAGGGTCATCAGTATTATCTGTCATACAAAGGCCACAAGCGACAGCTCTTTTCTTCACTGACATCCAAGCAAGAATCACCAAAACACCGGAAATAGTAAGGGTGTCCAAAAAAATAGATTTTCGAATGAATCGCGATTCTTAATTTTTATACATATATATTAGGGGTGTAACGGTACGTGTATTTGTATTGAATCGTTTTGGTACGGGGGTTCCGGTTCGGTTCGGAGGTGTACCAAACGAGTTTCCACACGGACATATTAAGTACTAACGCACGTTGTGTAAACAACGCACACCGAGGCACAACACACGACATGCTAGCAGCTAACGGGCTACGATAGACTGACCATACGTCCTCTTTTCACCGGACATGTCCTCTTTTGCGGAGCTGTCAGGGCGGAGTTTCTTAAATGCCTCAAATGTCCGGCATTTTGAGTTAGGGTTGCGTGTATTTTCAATGTACGTTCAGGGTTAAGAAGGGGTTAAAAACAAAACAAATTGTGGAGGTGTGCGCGCAGCAGCATTGGTGAGGGAGGGGCAGAGACAGAGAGAGAGAGAGAGTTATGATGAACGCGCATGCGTCGCCAGGCTCTGCTTTTTATCCATAGATTTATCAGATTTAATTTTTTATTATCTATAGCAGGGGTGTCAAAAGTGTGCCCCGGAGGCCATTTTGTTTTAAAGGCCCACGGCACATTCTAAAAATACTATTAAAATAAACAAAAACATAACAAAAGTCAAATCAAAAAGCTTAAAGGTTAAATGTAATTTACAAAAAGTTGCAATGTTGACTAATAAAACAAAGCTGTTTTTTTTCTCTTTCAAACTGTCATTGCTCAAAACATAATATTGAATCAAAATCAATGTTATTATGAATTATTGATCTATCCAAGGTTCCCATTACTTCACATCAAATATTCCACTAAGAAGAATATTTTTGGTGGAAGATTTTGCAAATTTGGTAAATAAATAACCCAAAAATGTATATTTAGTTGTTTTCTTATAAGGCTGCAGCTAACGATTATTTTTCTATCGATTAATCTATAGATTATTTTTTTTCTCGATTAATGGATTAATCTATAGATTTTTTTTCGATTAATCTATAGATTATTTTTCCTTTTCCCGATTATTTTTTTATTCAAAATGAAGATGAAAAAATAAATGTAGGCCAGTTTTTTCAAAAGGCATGGCTTTTATTTACAAAAAAAAAGAAGTATGGCCACTCAGTCAACATTGACAACAACATGACTAAATATTCTGTAACAATGTAAACATTTAAAACTTTTAACCTTTAACAAAATTAAAAGTAGCTTATTTGCTTTTTAATGTGCAAATATAAAAGTCAACATCCAGTGCAAATCTTAATATTCTGCAATAGTATAAGCATTTCAAAAGTAAAAGTATTGCTTATTTTGCTTTAAAATGTGCAAAAATAAAGATAAACATCCAATACAAAAAAGTGTAAAACGAAATATTCTGTAACAACAGTGTAAACATTTCAACAAAAGTGAAAGTATTGCTTATTTGCTAAAATGTGCAAAAATAAAGATAAACATCCAATACAAAAAAGTGCCAATCTAAATATTCTGGAGCACTGTAAACATTAAGTATTGCTTTTAAAATGTGCAAAATAAACATCCAGTCCAACACAGTACACAATAACCAATTCTACTCATTCCAGTGAGTGACTAACAGTTGTAATGAAGAAAGGTTAGCATGTCTACATGCTCTGGTTCTTTTCACATTTACAATATTCCCAGCAGCTGAAAATAGGCGCTCAGAAGGGGTCGATGTGGCTGGAACTGAGAGGTAATTAGCCTTCACCTCAAGCCAGGACTGCGAGTGAGCTGAGCTGCAGTTTAAGTTTCTAGAAGGTCAACGGGCTCATAGTGATGTTACTAGTAGTTGACTGGGAGGTGTTTATTATCATTTGGGGAGAGTCCGCTGCCTGATGCTCACCTGCTAAACACCTATCTGCTCCACGCTGAAGCGCTGACTACATGCGCTCTGAATACACACTGCTGATTGGCTGGTAACGCTCTGAATACGCACTGCTGATTGGCTGATAATGCTTCGTGTGTACCAATCAGATGGTTGTGTGGGTGGGACAATGCTGCGTGCTGAGACAGAGGAGCGAAGCAGCTTGTTAACACTTTAGCAGCTAAAGTTAGCTTTAGCTTAGAAACTCGTTCGGTACACCCCCGTACCGAACCGAAAGCCCCGTACCGAAACGGTTCAATACAAAACACGTACCGTTACACCCCTAGCAGATACAAATGACACATTCATGTTTTTGTGTAATGATGACAACGTATGCTAACGCGGACGATTGACTAGTTGATGGTTGATGGTTTTCTTTTCAAATGTTCGTTCATAGCCGTTGTGCTGCTATGATAGGCCATTTACGCTCGACACAGTGTGCATACAACAACATTATTAGGCTGTGTATTGAAATACTCCCACACTTTTGACCACTTTTGGCGTGATTTTTCCCCCTCGCTCGCACCGCTCGCATCGTCTGCTTTGATCGTCTGCTTTGCGCTTCGCCATGACGGTAGTGTGACGTAAATATGCGACGCGTCGACGCACAAAAACGGCGTCGACGTATTTACATAACCGATGACGTCGTCGTTTCAGCCTTATTTTCTTACTGTACCGAAAATGAACCGAACCGTGACCTCTAAACCGAGGTACGTACCGAACCGAAATTTTTGTGTACCGTTACACCCATAATATATATATAGTATTTATTATATATATATATTTATATATATATATATATATTTTTTTTTTTAATCTGTCCTGTCCAGTCATTCAAACTATATTGTTAAAGTAGATACCCATATCTGCTGCACAGATTTACTTTAGATAAGAGAAGTGTGGGATACTTCTTTTGTGGCCTTTTTTGTATTTGACTTTATTAAATGTTTGGGTAAAATTTTACTAAACATAACCAGTTTTCTTTTGAGGAATATAGAAATTGATCACAGCTGTTTATCTATTTTATGGAGGAATGTAGTCAATCTTATAACTGTCAGCACCCAGCATTATTAAAAAGTCTTGTATTTGAATCGAGAATTGATTTTGAATCGAATCGTTAAGCCCAAGAATCGAATCGAATCGCGTGGTGTCCAAAGATTCACAGCCCTATAAAATAATCAATGCTGTTATCCAGTCATTACGTTGTGTTGTAAAAAAAAAAAGGCCTTAAAGCTTTACAAAAAACTTTTTGTCATTCTAGCTTATCTTTAAAGATTAAAGTACCAATGATTGTCACACACACACTAGATGTGGTGAAATGTGTCCTCTGCATTTGTCCCATCCCCTTGGGGAGCAGTGGGCAGCAGCAGCGCCGCGCCCGGGAATCATTTTGGTGATTTAACCCCCAACTCCAACCCTTTGTTGCTGATCTGCTTAGAATGGTAGTGACATTATGTCTTGTTTGTGCCTAAGAGATGCATTTGAAAACAAAACATGGTCGAGTGCTGGGAATTGTATGACCGACCATGTGGTCAATGGCGATCTTGATAGATTTATCTTCTCGACTGCATGATTGTATCCAATGGCCACTATATATTAGGGTTGTATGGTATACCGGTACTAGTATAGTATCGCGGTACTAATGAATCAACCACGGTACTATACTCTGTTTGAAAAGTACCGGTTCCCAATTATTATTATTATCATTATTTTTAACGGGCATGACGGCGCGTCATGACATTGCTGGTTTTACGAGCAGATGAGCATGTTCGGCAGCGCACACACACGGAGTACTTACAAGCAGACATAGTGTGTAGACAGAAAAGGGAGAATGGACGCTTTTTGGCTTAAAAAACAAAGATAAAGGTGAAGTTATAACACTGAAACGCCCTCAGGAAGAGGTACTTTAAGACATGGCGAGCTAGTTAGCAGCTAATGTCCATCCGCAATCGGCAGTGTTTTAGCTACTTCTAAATCACTAATCCTCGCCTCCATGGCGACAAATAAAGTAAGTTTCTTACAAGTACGATTATCACTGCAGGACGAAGAATAGCTAAATATGCTTTACTATACACAGTAGGAGGATACAATAGCTCACCGGCGTCACCGCTAACTAAAGCTAACGCTCCTGATTGTAAACAAATGCCATGGGTGGATCTACACCTGACATCTACTGTAATAATACCAAGTACAATAGCATATCTAGTTGATACCACTATGATTACATCAATATTTTTCATCGCCACAAAATCTTTTTTCCTTTTTTAAAATGTATATTATGTTTATAAACTCAGGAAATCCGTCCCTGGACACATGAGGACTTTGAATATGACCAATGTATGATCCTGTAACTACTTGGTATCGGATCGATACATAAATGTGTGGTATCACCCAAAACTAATGTAAAGTATCAAAGAAGAGAAGAATAAGTGATTATTACATTTTAACAGAAGTGTAGATAGAACATGTTAAAACAGAAAATAAGCAGATATTAACAGCAAATGAACAAGTGGATTAATAATCCATTTTTACAGCTTGTCCTTAATCATGTTGACAAATTAATAGAATGATAAATGACACAATATGTTACTGCATACGTCAGCAGACTAATTAGGAGCCTTTGTTTGTTTACTTACTACTAAAAGACAAGTTGTCTAGTATGTTCACTATTTTATTTAAGGACAACATTGCAATAATAAACATATGATTAATGTACCCTAAGATTTTTTTGTTAAAATAAAGCCAAAAATGCCATTTTTGTGGTCCACTTTATTTAGAAAAGTATCGAAAATAATCTAAATACATTTTGGTACCGGTACCAAAATATTGGTGTTGGGACAACCCTACTGTATACATGTTTTTAAAAGAAACTGTCCTTACATTTAATGCTAAAATGATTATTAGGTCAATCCTTTCAAAATCCATGGAACTATATAATATAACCTTTGAGCAAAGTTCATAACATGAGTCACTGGTAATTACCCTCAGCGGCAGTCAACATCAACCGCAAATGTTATGGCAGAGCAATCTGTTGTCTCAAATTATCCTGCCAACCACCACCACTACCACACCTTAGCTGCACGCAGAGTTGTTAAATTAGATAATAAACACGCACCCCGGTTCATATAATCACACTTTTTTTTCACAACTCAGTAATCCGGTTTCGGTATGTCATGAATAGAGCCAATTATGTTGCATGAAACTGACCGCAGACCTCTCTAGGAGCCTATAATGTCATACATAACAGTGACTGTTCCTATATGTGGCTAATCTAAACACATTTAATTGAATATACATTATGTCACGAGGAAAGTTTGACTCCACTTCCTGGAGCTCATAATGTTGTCTTTTAATGTCACCTGTTGGTTTTGCGCAATCAAATTTTCCAGCTATTTCGGTGCATAAAACACAATTTTTTTTAGACCACATATATTAATGTCTTACATATAGTACATTTATAAAAATTATCTTAATTACATGAAAAAAAACTAAATTAAGAAGCTACAGTAGGTGGGCATACCCTTTACATTTCAACAACCATTTTAAATGTATAGTCACAATTAGGGCTGCAACAACTAATCGATTAAATCGATTTAAATCGATTATAAAAATAGTTGGCGATTAATTTCGTTGGATCTATGCTATGCGCAGAGGCAATTTTTTAAAACATTTTTTATTTTTATAAACCTTTATTTATAAACTGCAACATGTACAAACAGCTGAGAAACAATAATCAAAATAAGTATGGTGCCAGTATGCTGTTTTTTTCCCAATAAAATACTGGAAAGGATAGAAATGTAGTTTGTCCCTTATATCCGATTATTAATCGAAGTAATAATCGACAGATTAATCGATTATCAAATTAATCGTTAGTTTCAGCCCTAGTCACAATATAACAATAATATTGAAATTAAAGTTGGATATACCGGATTACTCCCTGTATGATCAGTGTCAGAACTTGGTCCGCATTGCCGGCAGTAAGTCGGACCCGTTTCCAGTGAGGGTTTGACTCCGCCAAGGCTGCCCTTTGTCACCGATTCTATTCATAACTTTTATGGACAGAATTTATAGGCGCAGTCAGGGCGTTGAGGGGATCCGGTTTGGCGGCTGCAGGATTAGGTCTCTGCTTTTTGCAGATGATGTGGTCCTGATAGCTTCAATTGGCCAGGATCTTCAGCTCTCAACGGATCCGATCGCAGCCGAGTGTGAAGCGACTGGGATGGGAATCAGCACCTCAAAGTCCGAGTCCATGGTTCTCGCCCGGGAAAGGGTGGAGTGCCATCTCCAGGTTGGGGAGGAGATCTTGCCCCAATTGGAGGAGTTCAAGTACCTCAGAGTCTTGTTCACGAGTGAAGGAAGAGTGGATTGTGAGATCGACAGGCGGATCGGTGCGGCGTCTTCAGTCATGTGGACGCTGTATCGATCCGTTGTGGTGAAGAATGAGCTGAGCCGGAAGGCAAAGCTCTCAAATTTATCGGTCGATCTACGTTCCCATCCTCACCTATGGTCATGAGCTTTGGGTTATGAGCGAAAGGACAAGATCACGGGTACAAGCGGCCGAAATGAGTTTCCTCCCCTTAGAGATAGGGTGAGAAGCTCTGTCATCCAGGAGGAACTCAGAGTAAAGCCGCTGCTCCTCCACATTGAGAGGAGCCAGATGAGGTGGTTCGGGCATCTGCTCAGGATGCCACCCGAACGCCTCCCAAGGGAGGTGTTTAGGGGACGTCCGACCGGCAGGAGGCCACGGGGAGGACCCAGGACACGTTGGGAAGACTATGTCTCCCGGCTGGCCTGGGAACACCTCGGGATCCCCCGGGAGGAGCTGGACGAAGTGGCTAGGGAGAGGGAAGTCTGGGCTTCCTTGCTTAGGCTGCTGCCCCCACGACCCGACCTCGGATAATCGGAAGAAAATGGATGGATGGATATACCGGATTTTCGGTTTACATTATTCACCCACGGAACTTTAGTTAGTTTTTCACGGGACACATTTGCATTGTTGTTGCACTAGTGAGCCACGGATGAAACGATGCTGATCCGTTATTGATTGAAGTAAAGTCTGAATGTCATTAAAACAGTTAGCTCCATCTTTTGACACTTCTTCCACGCCAACAAAGATGACGGGGAGAAGACGCTGTCGAAGGTGAGCCACGTAGGTAAGACCGCCCACAAAACGGCGCATCCTGAAGAGAGGCTCAGAAAGCTGATCTGTAAAACATCATCTTTGCAACATTTTGACCAAAGAACCACCATCACATGTTATGTAGACCAGTGTTTTTCAACCTTTTTTGAGCTAAGGCACATTTTTTGCGTTGAAAAAATCTGGAGGCACACCACCAGCAGAAATCATTAAAAAACGAAACTCAGTTGACAGTAAAAAGTCGTCGTCACAATTGTTGGATATGACTTTAAAGCATAACCAAGCATGCATCCATATAGCTCTTGTCTCAAAGTAGGTGTACTGTCACCACCTGTCACATCACACCCTGACTTATTTGGACTTTTTTGCTGTTTTCCTGTGTGTAGTGTTTTAGTTCTTGTCTTGCGCTCCTATTTTGGTGGCTTTTTCTTTTGTTTTGGTATTTTCCTTTATCAGTTTCATGTCTTCCTTTGAGTGATATTTCCCGCATCTACTTTGTTTTTATCCTTCTTCGTGGGGACATTGTCGATTGTCATGTCATGTTCGGATGTACATTGTGGACTAGGGCTGCAACAACTAATCGATTAAAATCGATTATAAAAATAGTTGGCGATTAATTTAGTCATCGATTCGTTGGATCTATGCTATGCGCAGAGGCATTTTTATTTTTTATAAACCTTTATTTATAAACTGCAACATTTACAAACAGCTGAGAAACAATAATCAAAATAAGTATGGTGCCAGTATGCTGTTTTTTTTCAATAAAATACTGGAAAGGATAGAAATGTAGTTTGTCTCCTTTATCCGAATATTAATCGATTAATCGAAGTAATAATCGACAGATTAATCGTTTATCTAATTAGTTGTTAGTTGCAGCCCTATTGTGGATGCCATCTTTGCTCCACAGTAAGTCGTTGCTGTCGTCCAGCATTCTGTTTTTGTTTACTTTGTAGCCAGTTCAGTTTTAGTTTAGTTCTGCATAGCCTTCCCTAAGCTTCAATGCCTTTTCTTAGGGGCACTTACATTTTGTGTATTTTTTGTTTAAGCATTAGATACCTTTTTACCTGCACGCTGCCTCCCGCTGTTTCCGACATCTACAAAGCAATTAGCTACCTGCTGCCACCTACTGATATGGAAGAGTATTACACGGTTACTCTGCCGAGCTCTAGACAGCATTGACACTCAACAACAACACATAATTTGTCGACTATAATTACTGGTTTGCAAAAAAATTTTTTTACCCCAAATAGGTGAAATTAGATCATCTCCCACGGCACACCAGACTGTATCTCACGGCACACTAGTGTGCCACGGCACACAGTGGTTGAAAAACACTGACGTAGACCACAAGATAGTGTTTTACATGAAGAAAAAAATCATAATATGACCCCTTTAATGCGTCCTATAATCCGGTGCGCCTTTTGTATGAAAAAAGACCTGAATAGACCCGCTCATCGGCAGTGCGCCTTATAATCCGGTGCGCCTTATACAGTAATTTACAGTTGTCGGTATACAACTTTACTATCAGTGTATCTCAACTGAATGAACTACCATAGAATGTTGGGTAGTTTTTTCCATATTTGCTGCACCGCCTATAGGTCATCGTGGTATCATTGATTGTCCATGGTGCAACAGGCCATAAAAGCCCAAGTCAAAACAAGTCGACAAGCACCTGTCTAATCCTGCTGAGCGTAGCAGCATTGTCATTATCTATGGGTGCTTGCCTGCGACGGTAATTACAACAGACCAGGATGATCCCAAACACAGATGGTGTTTGGAAACTGGGCAAATGGCAGAAAGGTAATCAGTTGGGCCTCGCGGAAGATGACAAATCTTTTAAAGACTGACGCTGACTCAAGCTAAAAAAAACAACAAAAAACAAAACGTTATCAGTCAATCTCGTGACCACTGTAAATATAGGCGAGTGTTTCTGTAGTTCTGTTTGTGTTCTCGGAACGCTACGGTTGCTATTTTCCTTGTTACACTCTCAAAAATGCAGTATATTCAAGGCTGTTTTTAAGGTTAAATGAATAATGTTCAATTCAGATTTAGTTCCTATTGTATAATCTGATTTCTTTGCCAATTCAGATCTACTTTAAAACCTTACTGTGCTTATACAGCATTTAATCCCAAAACACAGGTGAACAACTACACACATTTTTCCAACAAAGCTGTTGTATTTAAAACTGCATTATAAGCTATAGTACTATGCACAGTCTGTGGTAATGTTTTAAAATAGTCGATGGTCCGGAGCAGGGGTGCCCATTACGTCGATTGCGAGCTACCGGTTGATGGTGGAGGGTGTGTCAGTCCATAGACTTAAAAATTAGCGATCATCAATCTTCACCAAGACGTCACTTTTGTCACTTGATTGATCCCCCCCCCTCTCCACGAAGGAGATGTGGGGGGCACAGATTCGGTGACCACAGATGAGGTCTTAGCTGTCCAAAGTTGGGACCCAGGGTGGACCACTCATCTGTGCATCAGTTGTCTATTTATTTCGGTTATAGGAGCGCTTTGCTTGTTTTAAGGGCAGTCTGCAAAAAAGTTAGTCCAAAATCATCTGCTGCAAACATGTCAGTCTCTTACATGTTTTTTGAACTGAAATTGTGTTCCACCAGTTGAATAGGCCAAATGATGAAAATGAGAGCACCTAAAATGGAACCTTGAGGAACACTACGAGTATAACTTAAGTAGTTAGATAATGACTAATGACTGCATCTGAAGTAAACAAGCCACAGCGACAACTTAGTTACAATGTTACAGTGGTCCAAGTTCCTCTATACAACAGGAGCAATGTTGTGTTTTTAGGAATGTGCTGCAAAGGTTTTCCAAAAGTTTTGGTGCCATCCCCGGGCCGACAGTTGAATAGCCATGCATCCACAATAATCGTAATATTCTGGTACGATAGTTTGTCATTATCAATGGTGCAACACCCTTGTCCATACTCATGTCCGCTAATCAATCGCAATGAAAGGGTGTATGCAATCCGTCCACTTAGACTCTATTTACATTGGCAGATACCGTATACAATTAAAACAAATATTACAATCCACATGTCAAGATCGGATGAGGATTTTAGGATATCGGATTCCATTTTTACTGCTAACAGTGCAACGACTCATACCCAGAGCATGCTTAATTCTAGATTAATATTTACATGTTACGTTGCTCGTACGGACCATAAAGTTTCAATCCAAGCAAGCAACAGTCTACTAGATCCTTTATTGAGCTACATACACATGAATCCTATCCAAGAGCTAAAGCCCATTAGGGTGCCTCTGAAGCTGTTTAAATTCCATGATGTCAAAGTGTTGCTTCCAGGGCCGTAACTACGATTTGACAAATACCGAGGTCTAAAAAATGGTGGTCTAAGAGAAGCTTTGAAAGATTGAAATCATGAGTATCCAAGCATCGTATTAAAAAATAAGTGGATTGTTACAAAATCACGCTGATTGTCAAAGATCTTAGATAATATAATGTGATAATTCTTCCTCAATATTTGCTTTTATTATTTATATATAATTATATAATATATAACACACTATATATATATATATATATATATATATATATATATATGTATGTACACACCGTATTTTTCGGACTATAAGGCGCACTTAAAATCCTTTCATTTTCTCAAAAATTGACAGTGCGCTTTATAACCCGGAATAATTCTGGTTGTGCTTACCGACATTGTAGCAATTTTTTTTGGTACATGGTGTAACAATAAGTGTGACCAGTAGATGGCAGTCACACATAAGCGATACGTGTAGACTGAAATATGACGCTAGTAAACAACACCAAAACTTTAAATGTTCCATTGAGAATATAGAACATTGCACACGGCACTCAAAAATCTTTCAAAATGTTTTAGTACGACTTTGAAGACGGACCGCTTAATGGGTTGTCGGCGCATTATGGCTACCGTAGTCAGAAGTACGAGTACTATTATGGTGTGTGTATAAGGATCGCAAAATGGCGCCCATTAGCGGACACATTATCTGGCGTTTTGTTTTGCAACATTATGCAAAACCAACCTTTTCTTACCTTCTGGTACCTGCTGATCTGTTTTTGGGATCTGCATAAGTCCTGAAATTTTGCGCACGTCCGCCATTGTAGTTCATGCCGACTCCGTAGTCGATAGACAAAAAGAAGAAGCTTATCTTCTTGTTATGGGACATTTCTATAAAGAAGCGTAATGTTCTAACTTATATCTGCCAGTAGACTCGCTATGAAAGCGCTAAAAACTACCGGTGTAGTGGTTTTACATTATTCACCCAAGGAACTTTAATTATTAGAGCGTTCCAGTCCGACGGTTTTTCACGGGACACATTTCCGGCGTCGTTGTTGCACTAGTGAGCCACGGATGAGGAGATGCTGCTCCGTTATTGATTGAAGTAAAGTCTGAATGTCATTAAAATAGTTAGCTCCATCTTTTGACACTTCTTCCACTCCCGTCCTTGCACGCTACACCGCTACAACAAAGATGACGGGGAGAAGACGCTGTCGAAGGTGACCCACGTAAATAAGACCGCCCACAAAACAGCGCATTCCTGAAGCGACTGTCAGAAAGCGACTTGAAGATGATGTGTAAAACATCATCTTTGCAACATTTTGACCAGAGAACCACCATTACATGTTATGTAGACCACAAGGAAGTATTTTACATTTACAAAAAAAATAATCATAATATGACTTCTTTAATGCGCTTTATAATCCGGTGCGCCTCCTGGGACCCTAGCACCTCCAAATCCCTCAAATCTAGACTCCAAACATCCCAGAACAAGCTAGTCAGATTACTTCTAGATCTCCACCCCAGATCACACCTCACTCCTACCCACTTCTCCAAAGTGGGCTGGCTCAGGGTGGAGGACAAAGTAAAACAACTTGCACTGAGCCTAGTTTATAAAATCCGCTACACCTCCCTGATACCGAAGTACATGTCAAACTACTTCCTTAACGTAAATGACCGCCATAACCACAACAGCAGGGGGAGCGCCACTAACCACGTTAAACCCAGATTCCGAACTAACAAAGGTCTTAACTCATTCTCTTTCTATGCCACATCAATATGGAATGCACTCCCAACAGGTGTAAAAGAAAGAGCATCTCTATCCTCCTTCAAAACCGCACTAAAAGAACACCTCCAGGCAACTACAACCCTAAACTAACACCCTCCCTTCCACATAATACCTCTTCGGATTATAAATAATTAAATGTAAACAATCAATCAAATGTAGACACTTTTTCTTATACTTTCTGATCTCTCTCTCTATGTCCACTACTTGCTATACATGTCCTACCAAGTCAGTCCTACACTGTTTCAATATCCATTTCTCTGATGATGCAATTGTTGACTGAAGTGTTGATACCAACCAAACCTAACCCCCTCCTCCATATCCCACACCCCGGATTGTAAATAATGTAAATAATTCAATGTATATACTCTGATGATTATCTTGTGTGATGACTGTATTATGATGATAGTATATATTTGATAGTATATATCTGTATCATGAATCAATTTAAGTGGACCCCGACTTAAACAAATTGAAAAATGTATTCGGGCGTTACCATTTAATGGTCAATTGTACGGAATATGTACTTCACTGTGCAATCTACTAATAAAAGTTTCAATCAATCAATCAATCAATCAATCAATCAAAAGCCTTTTGTATGAAAATAGACCTGAATAGACTAGCTCATCGGCAGTGCGCCTTTTAATCCGGTGTTTTCAATTTAGAAAGAAATCCCAATATGACCCCTTTAATGCGCCTTATAATCCGGTGCGCCCTATGGTCCGGAAAATACGGTATGTACATACTCCCAAGACTGAAAGATGAAGATTGTGACACAGTTTTGTCATTTCTTGGCGCTGTATTGAACAAAGAGCCCACAGTCTACAAAGTCCAACTCCCTGTGAGTTAAACATACTTGGCCAATCAAGCTGATTCTGACTTATGCCCTCCAGCTCCTTCATACATCAACTCGATGTGTCAGTGCGCCCACTGGATGTTTTATTTGGCTGACAGGCAGCATCCCCGGTGCGTCATCCAGGAGGGCGGACAGCCGCCTCAATTCCACAGGTGTGGTGGAGTCTCAGTACGTGGAAGGGATTACATGAAAAATGCAACACAAGCACCACCCTTCTTCTTGTTGTGTCTCGGTGTGTGCAGCACCCGGCCCACGCAGCAGCCAGCAACACTGTTAGTAAATATTTACGCCATATCCATTGCAGTGCTTTCTTTTCCAGCTGAGTTCCAGCAAGTGCAGCCTGCCGACCTACATACAGCATTGCCCTGTCACAGCTTAGAAGGAGCCTGCAGACAAGCACCCTCTCCCTCTGGAGCGGCACGGTTCTGGGTTTTATGAGGGGGAAGGGAGTGGATTTGGTCTATATACACTACCGTTCAAAAGTTTGGGGTCACATTGAAATGTCCTTATTTTTGAAGGAAAAGCACTGTACTTTTCAATGAAGATAACTTTAAACTAGTCTTAACTTTAAAGAAATACACTCTATACATTGCTAATGTGGTAAATGACTAATCTAGCTGCAAATGTCTGGTTTTTGGTGCAATATCTACATAGGTGTATAGAGGCCCATTTCCAGAAACTATCACTCCAGTGTTCTAATGGTACAATGTGTTTGCTCATTGGCTCAGAAGGCTAATTGATGATTAGAAAACCCTTGTGCAATCATGTTCACACATCTGAAAACAGTTTAGCTCGTTACAGAAGCTACAAAACCGACCTTCCTTTGAGCAGATTGAGTTTCTGGAGCATCACATTTGTGGGGTCAATTAAACGCTCAAAATGGCCAGAAATAGAGAACTTTCATCTGCAACTCGACAGTCTATTCTTGTTCTTAGAAATTAAGGCTATTCCACAAAATTGTTTGGGTGACCCCAAACTTTTGAACAGTAGTGTAGCTCTTCTATATCAGGGGTCCCCAACCTTTTTTGCACCATGGACCGGTTTAATGTTGGCATTGATTTCAGGTACCGGCTTTCCACTTGTGCTAGATAAATACAGCAAAAATAAGTGTGTGAAAAATACAACTCACTATAACGCTGAATTAGTGGGAGCTTGTTTCTTTGCAATGAGATGCAGATGGAAATCAGCCTTTTACATATATATACTAGGGGTGTAGCGGTACACAAAAATTTTGGTTCGGTACATACCTCGGTTTAGAGGTCACGGTTCGGTTCATTTTCGGTACAGTAAGAAAACAACAAAATATACATTTTTTGGTTATTTATTTACCAAATGTGTAAACAATGGCATAACATACATATACACACAGGGTCCATTGCCAGGCTTAATGTGGTCAACATATATAAAATAACAACTAAATAAGATAAGGCTCAGAATGGTTTCTGAACAAAACCTTTCTACATATAAAGTGCTTTTTTTGATTGACTGATTGAGACTTTTATTAGTAGATTGCACAGTACAGTAGATATTCCGTACAATTGACCACTAAATGGTAACACCCGAATACGTTTTTCAACTTGTTCAAGTCGGGGTCCACGTTAATCAACATTAAACTGCCTCAAGTTGTTGCTCAGATTAAATAAAATGACAACACTTTTCTTCTGCATGTAAAAAGTGCAACATTAAACAGTTTCAAGTCAACTCAGCCTCAGATTAACTTTTCTTTCCCCCCCAGCCTGGCTAACTTGGCAGTAAGAGGTAATATGGGCTCATTGTTCTTCCACCATAGAAGTGGGTCAAAATCTAGTTTCTAATGCAATATGGTCTTATATCTGCTGCTATAAAAACATTTGTTATTACGTTAGCCCTGCCTGACTCGCCGAGGAGAGGCTGCTTGAATGCGGTGGTGACGATTCAAATGGGTTAGCATGTTTGACGTGTTGTCAGAAGCAGCTGCTGAACAATGTCGGCAAACCTCCGTCCTCCATTGTTGTATCGCGCAGCCAAAGGGTTCCCAAACGGGAGATCTTAACGAGGCAGAGGGGTCTTCCAGCTCTGGCTTTTACATGTTGTCGTAGCCCGGTCGCTGCTAGCATGCCGTGTGTTGTGCCTCGGTGTGCATTGTTTACACAACGTGCGCTACACTACTTAATATGTCCGTGTGGATACTCGTACGGTACACCACCGAACCGAACCCCCGTACCGAAACGGTTCAATACAAATACACGTACCGTTACACCCCTAATATATACACACATATACATATACACTACCGTTCAAAAGTTTGGGGTCACCCAAACAATTTAGTGGAATAGCCTTCATTTCTAAGAACAAGAATAGACTGTCGAGTTTCAGATGAAAGTTCTCTTTTTCTGGCCATTCTGAGCGTTTAATTGTCCCCACAAATGTGATGCTCCAGAAACTCAATCTGCTCAAAGGAAGGTCCGTTTTGTAGCTTCTGTAACGAGCTAAACTGTTTTCAGATGTGTGAACATGATTGCACAAGGGTTTTCTAATCATCAATTAGCCTTCTGAGCCAATGAGCAAACACATTGTACCATTAGAACACTGGAGTGATAGTTGCTGGAAATGGGCCTCTATACACCTATGTAGATATTGCACCAAACACCAGACATTTGCAGCTAGAATAGTCATTTACCACATTAGAGTGTATTTCTTTAAAGTTAAGACTAGTTTAAAGTTATCTTCATTGAAAAGTACAGTGCTTTTCCTTCAAAAATAAGGACATTTCAATGTGACCCCAAACTTTTGAACGGTGGTGTACATATACATACATACATATATATATATGCATATACACATATATATATATATATACACATATATATATATATACACAGTGTATATACACATATATATATATATATATATATATATATATATATATATATATATATATATATATATATATATATATATATATATATATATATACACACATATATATATACACACATATATATATATATATATATATATATATATATATATATATATATATATATATATATATATATATATAAATATATATATATATATATATAAATATATATATATATATATATATATATAAATATATATATATATATATATACATACATATATATATACATATACATACATATACATATATATATATAATATATATACATATATATATATCCCTAGATAAATTGTTGTAAAATGTTCTTTATCGCATTGTCTACTTTCTCGTGTCGATTAAAGATTTGATTAATTTATGATGGCTCAGGTGTGATTCACAACAATAGACACACTGGATTCTAGTTCATTAAAATACCACAACACTGGATATCGTTCAAAGGAGATACGCTTTAATTTAAAAACATACACACAAAACACAGCAAACAAATGTAAAATGCACAGCAAACTATTTTTTAATATAGCTCTTTTAAATAACAACTTGACAGTGAAGTAAAGTCATCTACTGGAGAGTTTGGAGCAGATGGACGCTCTGGTGGATTTTTTTTTTTTTTTTTCCTCCCGCGCATGCCTACTAGGTCGCGTCGCGCCGGCGGACGGAGGGGGTCTTAAACGGTAGCATTGTTGTGTGTGGACACGGATAAGGTTAGGTGTGATTTACCCTGGATAACCTTATCCGGCTTAGTGTAAACGGGGCCTAAGCTGCCATTTTTTTTTCTGTAAAAAAAAGTGATAAAATCCACGTTTTTTTTACTCTTTTTACGTAAAAAAGTTAAAAGTTAAGTTAAAGTTTTAATGGTTGTCACACACACTAGGTGTGGTGAAATTTGCCCTCTGCATTTGACCCATCCCCTTGTTCACCCCCTGGGAGGTGAGGGGAGCAGTGAGCAGCAGCGGTGGCTGCGCCCGGGAATCATTTTTGGTGATTTAACCCCCAATGCCAAGCAGGGAGGTAATGGGTCCCATTTTTTATAGTCTTTGGTATGACTCGGCCGGGGTTTGAACTCACAACCTACCGATCTCAGGACGGACCTTCTAACCACTAGGCCACTGAGTAGGGGAAAAAAAAGTAAAATATTCAAATTCATGAATTATTTACTGTTACAAGCGGCCCTCAAATGGCAGCCATGACTGCGGTGTGGCCCTCAATGAAAACAAGTTTGACACCTATTGTCTAGTGCAGGCCTGGGCAATTATTTTGACTCGGGGGCCAAATTTAGAGGAAAAAAATGTGTCTGGGGGCCGGTATATCTATTTTTTGGAACACTAATACAAACACTCACAATAATGTCTGAATGCTAAAAACGTTATGACAGACCGCCTGAAAAAATGGAATGGAATTTTCCTTTTTTTTTACTGAATAAGACACACAGAATGTACATGTCCATAAAGAATGTGGGATTTACAATATTAACTATGAAGGATAAAACACTGAATATTGACAACAAATGAACGTCACACCCCCTCTCCATCCACATATTTTACAATCAAGCGAAATGCAACAAAAACGCAACAAACGGCAAAATATGAACGTGAAGGGTAAAAAAAAACCCACCTACAATCTGATATGTCTGATATATCACCAGGCTTTAGAACTTTGTTGTAAAAATCTCCTTCCACGTCTGTCCTTGACACCCACATTTCAGGCTGGCCGCTCTGGAAATACTCTGTGGAAACGCTCCCCACCCACACTGCTTGGTGCCTCGTCTGAGCTGATGTGACATAGATTACCATAGTAACTAATTAGATTACCATTGTAACTAATGTCCGATAATATCGGCCTGCCGATATTATCGGCCGATAAATGCTTTAAAAAAATGTAATATCGGAAATTATCGGTATCATTTTTTTAATTAACGGTATCGTTTTTGTTTTTTAATTAAATCAACATAATAAAAAAACACAAGATACACTTACAAGTAGTAAACCAACCCAAAAAACCTCCCTCCCCCATTTACACTCATTCACACAAAAGGGTTGTTTCTTTCTGTTATTAATATTCTGGTTCCTACATTATATATCAATATATATCAATACAGTCTGCAAGGGATACCGTCCGTAAGCACACTAATAGTACTAACCTTTAACAGTTAATTTTTCTCATTTTCTTTAATTACTAGTTTCTATGTAACTGTTTTTTTATTGTTTTACTTTATTTCTTATTCAAGAAAATGTTTTTAATTTATTTATCTTATTTTATTTTATAATTTTTTAAAAAAAGGACCTTATCTTCACTATACCTGGTTGTCTAAATTAGGCATAATAATGTGTTAATTCCACGACTGTATATATAGCGGTATCGGTTGATATCGGTATTGGTAATTAAAGAGTTGGACAATATCGGAATATCGGATATCGGCAAAAAGTTATTATCCGACATCCCTAATAGTAACTAATTAGATGACCATATTAACTAATACATCATGCAAAAGCGCAGATTCCAACCATTGAAATAATTTGTATAGTTCAAGACTTACAGTAATTTAAAAACATCACTGCACATCATAATGGCAGCTACACTTTCCATCTTAAAAATCTAAAAAAATTATTTGGGAATGTCCGCCGGGCCAGATTGAAAAGCTTAACGGGCCCGCATGTGGCCCCCGGGCCTTAATTTGCCCAGGTATGGTCTAGTGCAGGGGTCGGCAACCCAAAATGTTGAAAGAGCCATATTGGACTAAAAATACAAAACAAAAATCTGTCTGGAGCCGCAAAAAAATAAAAGCCTTATATAAGTGTTATAATGTAGGCAACACATGATGTAAGTGTCTATATTAGATATTTTAGCCTACTATCAAAGGCTCACGCAAATTTTTGTTAACAGAAATGTTGTATTATAATTTTTATTCTACACATTTTTGCAACATTGGAAATCATTAGTAAAATGGAGGCTTCTCACAGGATGAGATAACTTCTGGAAATTACTGGCTCAGAATGGCCAAAGGTATAGATGTGTGTGTCCAAGTTTAAGGAAACGGCAGGCTGTCTTCTTCTAATGGATTTATTACAATCTTTGCAAGATGGGTAACGTTTGCTGTGGTCTGGAACAACATGGCACACAACCCACGATGAGAAATGCAGCCAATATTACATACAGATAATGTGTCATGAGACATGCAGATATAAATTAAATACACAGGAGGACAAAAGTAAAGGAAATTAAATTAGCTCAAACGAGGCATAATGATGCAATTTGTACATACATCTAGCCCAGGGGTCGGCAACCCGCGGCTCTAGAGCCGCATGCGGCTCTTTAGCGCCGCCCTAGTGGCTCTCTGGAGCTTTTTCAAAAATGTATGAAAAATGGAAAAAGACGACGGGAAAAAAATATATTTTTGGTTTTAATATGGTTTCTGTAGGAGGACAAACATGACACAAACCTCCCTAATTGTTAGAAATCACACTGTTTATATTAAACATGCTTCACTGATTCGAGTATGTGGCGAGCGCCGTTTTGTCCTACTAATTTTGGCGGTCCTTGAACTCACCGTAGTTTGTTTACATGTATAACTTTCTCCGACTTTTTAGGACGTGTTTTATGCCACTTATTTTTCTGTCTCATTTTGTCCACCAGACTTTTAACGTTGTGCATTAATGCACAAAGGTGAGTTTTGTTGATGTTATTGACTTGTGTGGAGTGCTAATCAGACATATTTGGTCACTGCATGACTGCAAGCTAATCGATGCTAACATGCTATTTAGGCTAGCCATATGTACATATTGCATCATTATGCCTCATCTGTAGGTATATTTGAGGTCATTTAGTTTCCTTTAAGTCCTCTTAATTCAATTTATATCTCATGACACACTATCTGTATGTAATATGGCTTTTAATTTTTTGCGGCTCCAGACAGATTTGTGTTTGTATTTTTGGTCCAATATGGCTCTTTTAACATTTTGGGTTGCCGACCCCTGATCTAGCCTAAATAGAATGTTAGCATCGATTAGCTTGCAGTCATGGATTGATCAAAATATGCCTGATAAGCACTCCAGCAAATCAATAAAATCAACAAAGCTCCCTTTGTGGATTCACGCACAGCATAAAATGTTTGGTGGACAAAATGAGGCAAAGTAGGTGTGGCATAAAACACGCCTTTCTGTGGCAGCATCGGAGAAAGTTGTACATGTAAACAAACTACGATGAGTTCAAGGGTCGCTGAATTAGGACAAAACGGTGCTTGCCAAATACTCTCATCAGTGAAGCATGTATAACATAAACAGTGTGATTTCTATCAATTAGGAAGGTTTGTGTCATGTTTGTTCTACAATAAATATATTAAAACGAAAAAAATGTTTTTTTCTTCATCCTTTTCCATTTTTACACATCTCTGAAAGAGGTCCAGGGAGCCGCGGGTTGCGGACCCCTGGCCTAGTGGGACAGGCCAAGGTTAAGGAACAGAAAATGCAGTACTTTATAAATTATTTAATGTTTCTCTGCGGCCCGGTTTGCAAATGCGTCACGGACCGGTAGCGGTCCCCGGACCGGTGGTTGGGGACCACTGCTCTATATGATCCCAAATAATGTTGTTGATTCAAGTAGTGCTTACAATTAGTTTGCACTACTGCCTTATTTAATAACAGTGTGAGTGTGTGTGTGTGTGTGTGTGACACTTACAGGTGGCAATCACATGACTTCCAGATGACTGCCTGTTTTATAAGCATGTTTTCTTGCAAGAAAATGCGTGGCTGGCACACATGGAGGCTCCGTGGCGTGTCTAGCAGCGCGGCAGTTGGGTGACGCAAGGCGAGCTATTAATAACTCCTGAACGGGATGTTCTCCACTGAGCACTGTGGGGTCATTCCAGGATAAAACAGCCTACGTGGCCCCCTCCTCCTCCAGACTACGTCGTGGCGTTTGCTGACGTGTTTTTAAAGGGAGACGCCGCTGCTCCAAAAACAAAACAACACCCCCCCCCCCCCCCCCCTAAGTACTTCCTGCTTCCTGCTTCGAGTGGCGGGCTGCACGAGGGCTGCGGGGAAGCCACGCCCACACGCGAACTCGATGACATTAGGATCGCCCTCTGGCCGAGCCCGAGTCAACACACGTGTGAAAATCTTTTTTTTAATTTTTTTCTGGTTATATTATACAAGTAGGGCCTAACTTAATGTGCTCATATATCTGTTTCCACTGTAAAATTGGATACTGTAGACCAGGGGTCCCCAAACTACGGCCCGCGGGCCGGACACAGCCCGTCAGCGTCCAAAATCCGGCCCGCGGAAAGTTCTAAATTAAAAATTAAAAATAAAATCTATTTTTTAATTATTATTTTTTTTTAATTATTATTATTTTTATTACTATTTTTAAAAAACGGTCCTTTCTAATCCATTTTCTACCGCTTGTTACTCTTGGTGTCTCCTAGCCACTCAGGCAAATCATATTGTCTAAAAATGCATTTTCCCATCGATAACGTGACATCATCAGCGGCAAGTGCGTGCTAAATCAGTCAGTTAGTGCGCAAGGAATATATACATATATATATATATATATATATGTATATATATATATATATGTATAAATATATGTATATATATACATACACACACACACACATATATATACACACACATACATACACATATATATATATATATATATATATACACACACACATATATATGTATGTGTGTGTGTATATTAGGGCTGCAACAACTAATTGATTAAATCGATTAAAATCGATTATAAAAATAGTTGGCGATTAATTTAGTCATCGATTCGTTGGATCTATGCTATGCGCATGCGCAGAGGCAATTTTTTATTTTTTTTTAAGATTTTTTATTTAAAAACATTTTTTTTTTTATAAACCTTTATTTATAAACTGCAACATGTAGAAACAGCTGAGAAACAATAATCAAAATAAGTATGGTGCCAGTAATGCTGTTTTTTTTTTCCAAAAAAATACTGGAAAGGATAGAAATGTAGTTTCTCTCTTTTATCCGATTATTAATCGATTAATCAAAGTAATAATCGACAGATTAATCGATTATCAAATCAATCATTAGTTGCAGCCCTAGTGTATATATATATATATATATATATATATATATACTGTATATATACAGTATATATATATATATATATATATATATATATATATATATATATATATATATATATATATATATACTGTATATATATATATATATATATATATATATATATATATATATATATATATATATATATATATATATATATATATATATATATATATATATATGTATATATATATATATATGTATGTATATATATATATATATATATATATATATATATATATATATATATATAATATTTATATATGTAGACTCTATTGTTTTATGGTGTACTATAGTACATGATACTTTCTTACCATTCATCATGAAAAAAATATTGATTCTTTAAATTTACATATTGCAAAAAGTATGTCCAACATGCCCTTTAAATACTATAATTAGCGTTCACATATGTATTTAACACTGTTTTTAGTGTCAGAACAAGATCATTTAATTCATTAAAAAATATTATTTTCCAGGCGGTCAAAAACATTGTGCCACACAACTTTATATCGTCTATAATTGATGCCACATAAATGGCCGACACTACAATATGCCTCAAAATGTTTTATATATCATTTCAAAGATTAATTAAGTGAATTAATTTGCTACAGTTTGTCTTTTATAATGTTGACAAAATAATAGAATGATAAATGACACAATATGTCAATATAATGGCGCCCCATAATACACCTGCTGTGAACCTGTTTTTATGTTTTTATGTTTTATTTATTTTATTTATTTATTTTTTATCGTGTTCTGTTTGTGTTGTGTTGTGTTTGCTCGGTTCTTGTATTATCTTTTAACCTGCCCATTGTACAGCACTTTGGCTACCCCTGTGGTAAATTTTAAATGTGCTTTATAAATAAAGTTGATTTGATTTGATTTGATTTGACTGCATACATCAGCAGACTAATTACTTACTACTAAAAGAAAAGTTGTCCAGTATGTTCACTATTTTATTTAAGGACAAAATTGCAATAATAAACATATGTTTCATGTACCCCAAGATTTTTTGTTAAAAATAAAGCCAATAATACAATTTTTTGTGGTCCCCTTTATTTAGAAAAGTATCAAAATTCAACCCTACTAACCACTAGTCCACTTTTGCTTTTGAATTGCTTTTAAACGCTCATATTCATCTATTCTATAAGTCGAGTCATTGGTACAATAATTAAAAACAGGAGGCGTGTGTGTGTGTGTGTGTGTGTGTGTGTGTGTGTGTGTGTGTGTGTGTGTGTGTGTGTGTGTGTGTGTGGGCTACATGGTCTTGTGATATGTGTTCAAATCTGCTGTCATGATGTGTGTAGATTGTACTAATTGTAAAGGAGTGAAGCATCCACGTGATGTCACACACACACACAAACACACACGCACACACAACCCCCCCCCCCCCCCCCCCCACACACACACACACACGCACACACTCTTGTATTGCTTACCTTTTTGGGACCTCCGAAAACTGCCTACCTCTTTAGGACCACCCTTTCTAGATATATAAAGATTTCTATTTAAAACATTAACAATATATACATACTAGGCAAATATAAAAAAGGTAGGTTTTTAGTATTTAATTTTATTTGTATTATTATTATTTTTTGTAATTGGTTTTTAATCTTCATTATTTACTTCAATTTATTACAGTATGTCTTTATATATATATATATATATATATATATATATATATATATATATATATATATATATATATATATATATATATATATATATATATATATATATATTTTTTTTTTTTTTTTCATATATATATATTTTTTAAATAAATTTTGGCCAAAGGGGGCGCATTTCAATTTCTTACACACACTTGTTATTACATATGTTGGCCAGAGGGGGAGTAATTCACATTTTTTACACACACTTAAAGTTAAAGTACCAATGATTGTCACACACACACTCGGTGTGGTGAAATTTGTCCTTTGCATTTGACCCATCCCCTCGTTCACCCCCCGGGAGAAGAGGGGAGTAGTGAGTAGCAGCGGTGGCTGCGCCCGGGAATAATTTTTTGTGATTTAACCCCCAATACCAACCCTTGATGCTGAGTGAGGTAATGGGTCCCACTTTTATAGTCTTTGGTATGACTATACGACCTACTGATCTCAGAGCGGACACGCTAACCACTAGGCCACTGAGTAGCACTTGTTATTTCCTATGTTGACCAGAGGGGGAGCACTTTTAAAACCGACACACAGTCAATTTGAAAAATCCCGCCTTTTTGGGACCACCCTAATTTTGATGGATGTCACCAGCAGGGGTGCAAATGAGACATTCTCTATTAGATGCAATGTTATTGGGACCATGATTTATGTCATCACTTGTTCACACCTCCTCTTATGGAAGCTACTTTTCCTTGTTGATGTCTCAAGAAGGGTAGAAATACACAAACACACACACACACACACACACACACACTTACACACAAGTGGGCGGGGTCATGGCCGCCCATGTGTCGTAAAAGGAGACAGAGCGCATTGTCTTCTATCTTGGACCACAGTCCCCTCCTCCGGTCCTCCACACGAGGGACCCGCCCTCTGGTGGTGGGCAACAAAGACTATCAGACGTTCAAACAGGATGCACTATTTCTCCACCGCATGCTGACCTCCATGACCTTTTGCAGAGCTAAGCCTCGCTCTCAGTCAGTGCCAAGCTCTAAAATCCAAGCTTTAGAGAGTGGGTGGCCTAGTGGCACGGTGGGAGAGAACACACACGCACACACACACACATGGCCTGTGTGTGTGTGTGTGTGTTTGCTGCCCACTCGCCTCACTTGTTCCTACCACACTGTTTGTCCGCTGCTATCTGCACGTGCTCTACCTGAAACCCGCCGGAATGTAGTCGATGTCGATGAGCGCCAAAAGGCGTGATCAAGACATGAGTCAGTCAAACCGCCTTCCTCCCCCACTTCCTGTCTGCAGGAGACGCTCTCACGGCGCCGCTCACATAACGACGGAGGAGAAAAAGCCTGTCATCCTCTCGTGGCTGGAAGAGACCCTGAGAGAACGGGCCTCGCCCACGCATAAAGTAACCATTTCACACCAAAACTGCAATGAAATCATCAGCGGGCATTTGTTTTTATTACACGAGTCAACCATTTGCAGCAAAATAATTGAAAAGGGGAAAAATGGTGCTGTGTGTCAGGTTCAAACACCAAACTATCTATTAAACGAGACAAGAAGCAAGGAATCAAGCAGAGACAGAGTTGAATTTTGCTCATGAGGAGAAACGTATTGGGCTGTACTAGGGATGTCCGATAATGGCTTTTTGCCGACATCCGATATTCCAATATTGTCCAACTCTTTAATTACCGATACCGATATCAACCGATACCGATACTGATATATACAGTTGTGGAATTAACACATTATTATGCCTAATTTGGACAACCAGGTATGGTGAAGATAAGGTCCTTTTTTTTTTTTAATTAATAAAATAAAATAAGATAAATAAATTAAAAACATTTTCTTGAATAAAAAAGGAAGTAAAACAATATAAAATCAGTTACATAGAAACTAGTAATTAATGAAAATGAGTCAAATTAAGTGTTAAAGGTTAGTACTGTTAGTGGAGCAGCAGCACGCACAATCATGTGTGCTTACGGACTGTATCCCTTGCAGACTGTATTGATATATATTGATATATAATGTAGGAAGCAGAATATTAATAACAGAAGGAAACAACCCTTTTGTGTGAATGAGTGTAAATGGGGGAGGGAGGTTTTTTGGGTTGGTGCACTAATTGTAAGTGTATCTTGTGTTTTTTATGTTGATTTAATTTAAAAAAACAAACAAAAAAAAAAAAACGATACCGATAATAAAAAAAACGATACCGATAATTTCCTATATTACATTTTAAAGCATTTATCGGCAATCTCTAGGCTGTACACTCAGTTACAGTTTCACCCTACGCTCTAAGGCAGTGTTCCCCAACCTTTTTTCCACCAGGGACCGGTTTAATGTATGCTTTATTTTCACGGACCGGCTTTCTACGTGTGGCAGATAAAAGAAGCAACTATGTAAAGCGCTTTGAGCCACTAGAGAAAAAGCGCTATATAAATATAATTCACTTCACTTCACTTTAGTGGGACAGGCCAAAGTTAAGTCTGAAAAAATGCGGTAGTTTATACATTATTTATTGTTTCTGTGCGGCCCGGTAGCAAATGCATCACGGAGCGGTACCGGTCCCAGGACCGGTGGTTGGGGACCACTGCTCTAAGGTACAGTCCCACGTGCTCCTCTATTTATTCGGGAGTTCCCTAGTTAACATCACTGAGGCTGCTTCTGAAGGGAGGGGTAATGCAAGCAGCCCCCAGTAGACACGATACGTGATTATTCAGAATGGAAATGTGCTGACACTCGTGATTTTGCCCTGTCTGTGTTTTGTCTGCGTTCAGGTACTCCATGTCCGTCCTTAGCTGTCAGCAGGCAGGGTCTGGAAAACAAACTGCTGATGCGAGACAACTCGCAATGGAAGATTACAAGTTGTGTGCCTTTTGCACAGATAGAAAAGCACAACTTCAGCACAATTGATAATAACTATAGCAACGGCCTTTAAGCATAAGAGTTGTGTGATAACTTATACAAAATTATTCCAACACTGTGTTTCTACCAGCCCAAAAGTTCTAATGCATATAGTTTTAAAGGCCTACTGAAATGAAATGTTTTTATTTAAACGGGAATAGCAGATCCATTCTTTGTGTCATACTTGATCATTTCGCGATATTGCCATATTTTTGCTGAAAGGATTTAGTAGAGAAAATCGACGATAAAGTTTGCAACTTTTGCTCGCTGATAAAAAAAAAGCCTTGCCTGTACCGGAAGTAGCGTGACGTCACAGGAGCTAGTATTCCTCACAATTCCCCGTTGTTTACAATGGAGCGAGAGAGATTCGGACCGAGAAAGTGACGATTACCCCATTAATTAGAGCGAGGATGAAAGATTCGTGGATGAGGAACGTTACAGTGAAGGACTTGAGAGGCAGTGATGGACGTATCTTTTTTCGCTCTGACCGTAACTTAGGTACAAGCTGGCTCATTGGATTCCACACTCTCTCCTTTTTCTATTGTGGATCACAGATTTGTATTTTAAACCACCTCAGATACTATATCCTCTTGAAAATGAGAGTCGAGAACGCAAAATGGACATTCACAGTGACTGAACATGTAAATACACGATTAATAATATTCAGCTTGGCGAAGCTAAAAAAAATAGAAGCTAACCTAGCTACGTAGCCAAGGTGATAGCATAGCAGTCTCAAATGCAGATAGAAACTAAATTAAAAAAAAACCTGACTGGATGGATAGACAGAAGATCAAAAATACTATTAAACCATAAACATGTAAATACACGATTAATAATATTCAGCTTTTCGAAGCTAAAAAAATAGAAGCTAACTTAGCTACGTAGCCAAGGTGATAGCATAGCAGTCTCAAATGCAGATAGAAACTAAATTAAAAAAAACCCTGACTGGATGGATAGACAGAAGATCAAAAATACTATTAAACCATGAACATGTAAATACACGATTAATAATATTCAGCTTTTCGAAGCTAAAAAAAATAGAAGCTAACCTAGCTATGTAGCCAACGTGATAGCATCAGTCTCAAATACAGATAGAAACTAAATTAAAAAGAACCCTGACTGGATGGATAGACAGAAGATCAAAAATACTATTAAACCATAAACATATAAATACACGATTAATAATATTCAGCTTTTCGAAGCTAAAAAAATAGAAGCTAACCTAGCTACGTAGCCAAGGTGATAGCATAGCAGTCTCAAATGCAGATAGAAACTAAATTAAAAAAAAACCTGACTGGATGGATAGACAGAAGATCAAAAATACTATTAAACCATGAACATGTAAATACACGATTAATAATATTCAGCTTTTCGAAGCTAAAAAAATAGAAGCTAACCTAGCTACGTAGCCAACGTGATAGCATCAGTCTCAAATGCAGATAGAAACTAAATTTAAAAAAAAACCCTGACTGGATGGATAGACAGAAGATCAAAAATACTATTAAACCATGAACATGTAAATACACGATTAATAATATTCAGCTTTTCGAAGCTAAAAAAATAGAAGCTAACCTAGCTACGTAGCCAACGTGATAGCATCAGTCTCAAATGCAGATAGAAACTAAATTAAAAAAAAACCTGACTGGATGGATAGACAGAAGATCAAAAATACTATTAAACCATGAATATGTAAATACACGATTAATAATATTCAGCTTGGCGAAGCTAAAAAAAATAGAAGCTAACCTAGCTACGTAGCCAACGTGATAGCATCAGTCTCAAATGCAGATAGAAACTAAATTAAAAAAAACCCTGACTGGATGGATAGACAGAAGATCAAAAATACTATTAAACCATGAACATGTAAATACACGATTAATAATATTCAGCTTGGCGAAGCTAAAAAAACAGAAGCTAACTTAGATGCGGCGGCGGGCGTACTCACTGTAGTGCGTCTGCTATCCTGCTCAAAACACAACACAACCTCCTGGTGTTGGTGTTGCTGTAGTCCGCCGCTCCACCGATCGCACCTACAACTTTCTTATTTGTAGTCTCCATTGTCCATTGAACAAATTGCAAAAGATTCACCAGCACAGATGTCCAGAATACTGTGGAATTTTGTCGAAGAAAACAGAGGTATTTGAATTGGGTCCAAACACTTCCCTTGACCTCGTGACGTCACGCGCATACGTCATCATACCGTTACGTTTTCAAGCGGAAGTTTCTTGGGAAGTTTAAAATGTCACCTTATAAGTTAACCCGGCCGTATTGGCATGTGTTGCAATGTTAAGATTTCATCATTAATATATAAACTATCAGACTGTGTGGTCGGTAGTAGTGGCTTTCAGTAGGCCTTTAAAATGAATGATTTCTCCAAGAAAAAAGTTGTAATATTACAAAAATATATATATTTTTGTCTTGTATAGTGGCTTTATTTTTATTGAATTTGTGTACATAGTAGTTGACTTTATTGTCAAGCCGTGCGTCGTGGAGACGACAAAGGTTGTGGTGATTTTAAATGCGGAAGAACCAGGAGGAAGCGTGCAGTAAAAAGGGTATTTAATGATTGAGAGCAACGGGGAAGTGCTCTGATTGGACAGAGGAACAAAAAGAAATGCTGGAACACAGCAAAAAACACTTACACGGAATGTGGAGCAGACGGCGTCCACAAAGTACGTGCGTGCTTGAGCTCAGCATGGAATGAGTCGTCACCAGTGAATAGAGAACAATGTCCCGGCAACCCGATGGTGTCGCGAGCTCAACTTAAATAGTGCTGATTACCAATAGAAAACAGGTGAGGGGAAAAGTGCTCGAAGGCAGGTATAAAGCTGCTGCAGGAAAGGGAAAAACAGGAAGTGAAAAACCACAAAATAAAAGCGCAAGACAGGAACTAAAACTACACCCAGAAAATGACCAAGAAACTCAAAATAAGGAACAGGGTGGTGTGACAAGCCGTCAAGATGTCATAGCATGGTAAAGTTGAGTGTTTTAATGATTTTTTTCTTTTAAAAAAAAAAAAAGATTTTTTTATTTTATTTTATATTTTTTATTTATTTTTTTTATTTAAAAAAAAAAAAATATATATATATTTTAAAGAAAATTAAAATTTGTTTTTTTTCCTTAAAAATAAAAAGCTACACATAATTTTAAATGTCTCCCGGCTGGCCTGGGAACGCCTCGGGATCCCCCGGGAAGAGCTGGACGAAGTGGCTGCGGAGAGGGAAGTCTGGGCTTCCCTGCTTAGGCTGCTGTCCCCGCGACCCGACCTCGGATAAGCAGAAGAAGATGGATGGATGGATGGATGGATGGATGGATGGATGGATGGATGGATGGATGGATGGATGTAATTTTAAAGTACAAAAAAAACAATAGTATTATACATTTTTTGTCAAACTACCAACCTTTTTGTAAACATGTGACTTAGAAATGTTAGAAAGGAAAAATTATAAAAGCTAGGAAAAGATAGGAAAATAGTCATAAAAATTCATAAAATAATACAACAATTAAAACTCAGATAATTTGCTAACTTTTAGTAACAATTTAACTTTGATCTCATATTTAAACTAGTTTTTTTTTACAAAAAAAAAGAAGTTACTTTTCATATATATATATATATATATATATATATATATATATATATATATATATATATATATATATATATATATATTAGGGCTGGGAATCTTTGGGTGTCCCACGATTCGATTTTAAAATCGATTCTTGGGGTCACGATTCGATTCAGAATCAATTTTTTTTTCAATTCAACACGATTCTCGATTCAAAAACGATTTTTTTTTTTTTTTTTTTAATGAAAACAATGCACAACAATACCATAATAATGCAATACAATTTCAAAACAAAACCCGACCCAGCAACATTCAGAATAGCAATAAACAGGGCAATTGAGGAGACACAAACATGACACGGAACAATCTAAAAGTAGTGAGACAAAAATGAATATTATCAACAACAGTATCAATATTAGTAACAATTTCAACATAGCAGTGATTAAAAATCCCTCATTGATATTATCATTACAAACATTAATTTTTAAAAAAATACAAAAAATGAACAGTAGTGTCACAGTGGCTTACACTTGCATCGCATCTCATAAACTAAACGTCTAATGATAAAATCAATGAGGGATTTTTAATCACTGCTATGTTGAAATTGTAACTAATATTGATACTGTTGTTGATAATATTCATTTTTGTTTCACTACTTTTAGATTGTTCCGTGTCATGTTTGTGTCTCCTCTCAATTGCTCTGTTTATTGCAGTTCTGAGTGTTGCTGGGTTGGGTTTGGTTTTGGAATTGGATTGCATTGTTATGGTATTGCTGTGTATTGTTTGGTTGGATTGATGAATTAAAAAAATAAATAAAAAAAATAAAAAAATAAAAATAATAATAATAGATTTTTTAAAAATCAGAATCGATTCTGAATCGCACAACGTGAGAATCGCGATTCGAATTCGAATCAATTTTTTCCCACACCCCTAATATATATATATATATATATATACATATATATATATATATATATATATATATATATATATATATATATATATATATACATATATACATATACTGTATATGTACTCACACTGACTGGGCTGTACAAATCTTCATGTTAGCATATTCAAATAAAAAAACTATCTTTCTGCAGAACATGGCTGTGATGGCACACCAAGTTGTGTATCGTTGCCAAGCAGGGCAGCTTGTGTGCGTGTGTTTGTGTGTGTGTGTGTGTGTCCGTGTGTGCGTGTGTGTGTGTGTGTGTGTGTCTCCTCGTCCAACCTGCCTGGAGACAAGCAGGGTGAGCACCAGATTAATGGAGCACAATTTCAAATGTGTCTCACAATGTACTGCAAGACAAGTCTTAGTGCGAAGAAATAGGACAGGTGTGTGTTCTGCCGCAATAGGACAGGTGTGTGTTCTGCTGCAATAGGAACGCTGTAACGAATCTGTGACACACAACAAGGAAGGAAGAGCGATGTTGTTGATACCCCCGCAGTTACTGTAAATATTTGCATGGGTGAAATGAGGGAACAAAGTGTACTTCCTGTTGCGACAATAACACCACAACATTGTTCCGTGTCAGAGGAGCAGAGGTCTCCACTCTTCTCAGCTGACGTGCTGACAGCCAGTGACATCTGATCCTCAATGAAGTTTGTGTTTGCATATTTCACAGCAGTGCAAGACTCCGGAGTGAGAAACACGGGGAAGGAAAAAGCAGGTGTGAAACGTGACGAGGAAGTGAAGTGAACGTGGTTTCGCACGCGCCTTCTCAACCCGACCACAGCGTTTCAGCAAAGAGGAAGCTGGCTGACGGATGACCTGCAAACGCGAGTTGTACAATAGTCGCACTTTCGTGAGCAAGTACAACATCTCAGCTTGAAGACTTCCCAGCAGGCACGAGACATTGAAACAACGTTGAGAACTTGTTGAATTAGGTCCTGACGTTGAGCAAGTCAAATACAACGTTGGAACAACGTGCTTTTTGACGACGTTTAATCAATGTTGGGTTCTGAAGTATTTTATAATATTCTACAACACAAATACAACGTTGAAACAACGTGCTTTTTGACGACGTTTAATCAACGTTGGGTTCTGAAGTATTTTATAATATTCTACAACACATACAAAGTTGAAACAACGTGCTTTTTGACGACGTTTAATCAATGTTGGGTTCTGAAGTATTTTATAATATTCTACAACACAAATACAACGTTGAAACAACGTGCTTTTTGACGACGTTTAATCAACGTTGGGTTCTGAAGTATTTTATAATATTCTACAACACAAATACAACGTTGAAACAACGTGCTTTTTGACGACGTTTAATCAACATTGGGTTCTGAAGTATTTTATAATATTCTACAACACAAATACAACGTTGGAACAACGTGCTTTTTGACGACGTTTAATCAATGTTGGGTTCTGAAGTATTTTATAATATTCTACAACACAAATACAACGTTGAAACAACGTGCCTTTTGACGACGTTTAATCAACGTTGGGTTCTGAAGTATTTTATAATATTTTACAACACACATACAACGTTGAAACAACGTGCTTTTTGACGACGTTTAATCAACGTTGGGTTCTGAAGTATTTTATAATATTCTACAACACAAATACAACGTTGAAACAACGTGCTTTTTGACGACGTTTAATCAATGTAAAACAACGTGCCTTTTGACGACGTTTAATCAATGTTGGGTTCTGAAGTATTTTATTATATTCTACAACACATACAACGTTGAAACAACGTGCTTTTTGACGACGTTTAATCAATGTTGGGTTCTGAAGTATTTGATAATATTGTACAACACATACAAAGTTGAAACAACGTGCTTTTTGACGACGTTTAATCAACGTTGGGTTCTGAAGTATTTTATAATATTCTACAACACAAATACAACGTTGAAACAACGTGCCTTTTGACGACGTTTAATCAACATTGGGTTCTGAAGTATTTTATAATATTCTACAAACACAAATACAACGTTGAAACAACGTGCTTTTTGACGACGTTTAATCAATGTTGGGTTCTGAAGTATTTTATAATATTCTACAACACAAATACAACGTTGAAACAACGTGCCTTTTGACGACGTTTAATCAACGTTGGGTTCTGAAGTATTTTATAATATTTTACAACACACATACAACGTTGAAACAACGTGCTTTTTGACGACGTTTAATCAACGTTGGGTTCTGAAGTATTTTATAATATTCTACAACACAAATACAACGTTGAAACAACGTGCCTTTTGACGACGTTTAATCAATGTTGGGTTCTGAAGTATTTTATAATATTCTACAACACAAATACAACGTTGGAACAACGTGCTTTTTGACGACGTTTAATCAATGTTGGGTTCTGAAGTATTTTATAATATTCTACAACACATACAAAGTTGAAACAACGTGCTTTTTGACGACGTTTAATCAACGTTGGGTTCTGAAGTATTTTATAATATTCTACAACACAAATACAACGTTGAAACAACGTGCCTTTTGACGACGTTTAATCAACATTGGGTTCTGAAGTATTTTATAATATTCTACAAACACAAATACAACGTTGAAACAACGTGCTTTTTGACGACGTTTAATCAATGTTGGGTTCTGAAGTATTTTATAATATTCTACAACACAAATACAACGTTGAAACAACGTGCCTTTTGACGACGTTTAATCAACGTTGGGTTCTGAAGTATTTTATAATATTTTACAACACACATACAACGTTGAAACAACGTGCTTTTTGACGACGTTTAATCAACGTTGGGTTCTGAAGTATTTTATAATATTCTACAACACAAATACAACGTTGAAACAACGTGCCTTTTGACGACGTTTAATCAATGTTGGGTTCTGAAGTATTTTATAATATTCTACAACACAAATACAACGTTGGAACAACGTGCTTTTTGACGACGTTTAATCAATGTTGGGTTCTGAAGTATTTTATAATATTCTACAACACATACAAAGTTGAAACAACGTGCTTTTTGACGACGATTAATCAACGTTGGGTTCTGAAGTATTTTATAATATTCTACAACACAAATACAACGTTGAAACAACGTGCCTTTTGACGACGTTTAATCAATGTTGGGTTCTGAAGTGTTTTATAATATTCTACAACACATACAACGTTGAAACAACGTGCTTTTTGACGACGTTTAATCAATGTTGGGTTCTGAAGTATTTTATAATATTCTACAACACATACAAAGTTGAAACAACGTGCTTTTTGACGACGTTTAATCAACGTTGGGTTCTGAAGTATTTTATAATATTCTACAACACAAATACAACGTTGAAACAACGTGCCTTTTGACGACGTTTAATCAATGTTGGGTTCTGAAGTATTTTATAATATTCTACAACACAAATACAACGTTGAAACAACGTGCTTTTTGACGACGTTTAATCAATGTTAAACAACGTGCCTTTTGACGACGTTTAATCAATGTTGGGTTCTGAAGTATTTTATAATATTCTACAACACAAATACAACGTTGAAACAACGTGCTTTTTGACGACGTTTAATCAATGTTGGGTTCTGAAGTATTTTATAATATTCTACAACACAAATACAACGTTGAAACAACGTGCTTTTTGACGACGTTTAATCAATGTTGGGTTCTGAAGTATTTTATAATATTCTACAACACAAATACAACGTTGAAACAACGTGCCTTTTGACGACGTTTAATCAATGTTGGGTTCTGAAGTATTTTATAATATTCTACAACACAAATACAACGTTGAAACAGCGTGCTTTTTGACGACGTTTAATCAATGTTAAACAACGTGCCTTTTGACGACGTTTAATCAACATTGGGTTCTGAAGTATTTTATAATATTCTACAACACAAATACAACGTTGAAACAACGTGCTTTTTGACGACGTTTAATCAATGTTAAACAACGTGCCTTTTGACGACGTTTAATCAACATTGGGTTCTGAAGTATTTTATAATATTTTACAACACAAATACAACGTTGGAACAACGTGCTTTTTGATGACGTTTAATCAACGTTGGGTTCTGAAGTATTTTATAATATTCTACAACACAAATACAACGTTGAAACAACGTGCCTTTTGACGACGTTTAATCAACGTTGGGTTCTGAAGTATTTTATAATATTTTACAACACACATACAACGTTGAAACAACGTGCTTTTTGACGACGTTTAATCAACGTTGGGTTCTGAAGTATTTTATAATATTCTACAACACAAATACAACGTTGAAACAACGTGCCTTTTGACGACGTTTAATCAATGTTGGGCTCTGAAGTATTTTATAATATTCTACAACACAAATACAACGTTGAAACAACGTGCTTTTTGACGACGTTTAATCAATGTTAAACAACGTGCCTTTTGACGACGTTTAATCAACATTGGGTTCTGAAGTATTTGATTATATTCTACAACACATACAACGTTGAAACAACGTGCTTTTTGACGACGTTTAATCAATGTTGGGTTCTGAAGTATTTGATAATATTGTACAACACATACAAAGTTGAAACAACGTGCTTTTTGACGACGTTTAATCAACGTTGGGTTCTGAAGTATTTTATAATATTCTACAACACAAATACAACGTTGAAACAACGTGCCTTTTGACGACGTTTAATCAACATTGGGTTCTGAAGTATTTTATAATATTCTACAAACACAAATACAACGTTGAAACAACGTGCTTTTTGACGACGTTTAATCAATGTTGGGTTCTGAAGTATTTTATAATATTCTACAACACAAATACAACGTTAAAACAACGTGCCTTTTGACGACGTTTAATCAACGTTGGGTTCTGAAGTATTTTATAATATTTTACAACACACATACAACGTTGAAACAACGTGCTTTTTGACGACGTTTAATCAACGTTGGGTTCTGAAGTATTTTATAATATTCTACAACACAAATACAACGTTGAAACAACGTGCCTTTTGACGACGTTTAATCAATGTTGGGTTCTGAAGTATTTTATAATATTCTACAACACAAATACAACGTTGGAACAACGTGCTTTTTGACGACGTTTAATCAATGTTGGGTTCTGAAGTATTTTATAATATTCTACAACACATACAAAGTTGAAACAACGTGCTTTTTGACGACGTTTAATCAACGTTGGGTTCTGAAGTATTTTATAATATTCTACAACACAAATACAACGTTGAAACAACGTGCCTTTTGACGACGTTTAATCAACATTGGGTTCTGAAGTATTTTATAATATTCTACAAACACAAATACAACGTTGAAACAACGTGCTTTTTGACGACGTTTAATCAATGTTGGGTTCTGAAGTATTTTATAATATTCTACAACACAAATACAACGTTGAAACAACGTGCCTTTTGACGACGTTTAATCAACGTTGGGTTCTGAAGTATTTTATAATATTTTACAACACACATACAACGTTGAAACAACGTGCTTTTTGACGACGTTTAATCAACGTTGGGTTCTGAAGTATTTTATAATATTCTACAACACAAATACAACGTTGAAACAACGTGCCTTTTGACGACGTTTAATCAATGTTGGGTTCTGAAGTATTTTATAATATTCTACAACACAAATACAACGTTGGAACAACGTGCTTTTTGACGACGTTTAATCAATGTTGGGTTCTGAAGTATTTTATAATATTCTGCAACACATACAAAGTTGAAACAACGTGCTTTTTGACGACGTTTAATCAACGTTGGGTTCTGAAGTATTTTATAATATTCTACAACACAAATACAACGTTGAAACAACGTGCCTTTTGACGACGTTTAATCAATGTTGGGTTCTGAAGTGTTTTATAATATTCTACAACACATACAACGTTGAAACAACGTGCTTTTTGACGACGTTTAATCAATGTTGGGTTCTGAAGTATTTTATAATATTCTACAACACATACAAAGTTGAAACAACGTGCTTTTTGACGACGTTTAATCAACGTTGGGTTCTGAAGTATTTTATAATATTCTACAACACAAATACAACGTTGAAACAACGTGCCTTTTGACGACGTTTAATCAATGTTGGGTTCTGAAGTATTTTATAATATTCTACAACACAAATACAACGTTGAAACAACGTGCTTTTTGACAACGTTTAATCAATGTTAAACAACGTGCCTTTTGACGACGTTTAATCAATGTTGGGTTCTGAAGTATTTTATAATATTCTACAACACAAATACAACGTTGAAACAACGTGCTTTTTGACGACGTTTAATCAATGTTGGGTTCTGAAGTATTTTATAATATTCTACAACACAAATACAACGTTGAAACAACGTGATTTTTGACGACGTTTAATCAATGTTGGGTTCTGAAATATTTTATAATATTCTACAACACAAATACAACGTTGAAACAACGTGCCTTTTGACGACGTTTAATCAATGTTGGGTTCTGAAGTATTTTATAATATTCTACAACACAAATACAACGTTGAAACAGCGTGCTTTTTGACGACGTTTAATCAATGTTAAACAACGTGCCTTTTGACGACGTTTAATCAACATTGGGTTCTGAAGTATTTTATAATATTCTACAACACAAATACAACGTTGAAACAACGTGCTTTTTGACGACGTTTAATCAATGTTAAACAACGTGCCTTTTGACGACGTTTAATCAACATTGGGTTCTGAAGTATTTTATAATATTTTACAACACAAATACAACGTTGGAACAACGTGCTTTTTGATGACGTTTAATCAATGTTGGGTTCTGAAGTATTTTATAATATTCTACAACACAAATACAACGTTGAAACAACGTGCCTTTTGACGACGTTTAATCAACGTTGGGTTCTGAAGTATTTTATAATATTCTACAACACAAATACAACGTTGAAACAACGTGCCTTTTGACGACGTTTAATCAATGTTGGGTTCTGAAGTATTTTATAATATTCTACAACACAAATACAACGTTGAAACAACGTGCTTTTTGACGACGTTTAATCAATGTTAAACAACGTGCCTTTTGACGACGTTTAATCAACATTGGGTTCTGAAGTATTTTATAATATTCTACAACACAAATACAATGTTGAAACAACGTGCTTTTTGATGACGTTTAATCAATGTTGGGTTCTGAAGTATTTTATAATATTCTACAACACAAATACAACGTTGAAACGTGCCTTTTGACGACGTTTAATCAACGTTGGGTTCTGAAGTATTTTATAATATTTTACAACACACATACAACGTTGAAACAACGTGCTTTTTGACGACGTTTAATCAACGTTGGGTTCTGAAGTATTTTATAATATTCTACAACACAAATACAACGTTGAAACAACGTGCCTTTTGACGACGTTTAATCAACGTTGGGTTCTGAAGTATTTTATAATATTTTACAACACACATACAACGTTGAAACAACGTGCTTTTTGACGACGTTTAATCAACGTTGGGTTCTGAAGTATTTTATAATATTCTACAACACAAATACAACGTTGAAACAACGTGCCTTTTGACGACGTTTAATCAATGTTGGGTTCTGAAGTATTTTATAATATTCTACAACACAAATACAACGTTGGAACAACGTGCTTTTTGACGACGTTTAATCAATGTTGGGTTCTGAAGTATTTTATAATATTCTACAACACAAATACAACGTTGAAACAACGTGCTTTTTGACGACGTTTAATCAACGTTGGGTTCTGAAGTATTTTATAATATTCTACAACACAAATACAACGTTGAAACAACGTGCTTTTTGACGACGTTTAATCAATGTTAAACAACGTGCCTTTTGACGACGTTTAATCAACATTGGGTTCTGAAGTATTTTATAATATTCTACAACACAAATACAACGTTGAAACAACGTGCCTTTTGACGACGTTTAATCAATGTTGGGTTCTGAAGTATTTTATAATATTCTACAACACAAATACAACGTTGGAACAACGTGATTTTTGACGACGTTTAATCAACGTTGGGTTCTGAAGTATTTTATAATATTCTACAACACAAATACAACGTTGAAACAACGTGCTTTTTGACGACGTTTAATCAACGTTGGGTTCTGAAGTATTTTATAATATTTTACAACAAACATACAACGTTGAAACAACGTGCTTTTTGACGACGTTTAATCAACTTTGGGTTCTGAAGTATTTTATAATATTCTACAACACAAATACAACGTTGAAACAACGTGCCTTTTGACGACGTTTAATCAATGTTGTGTTCTGAAGTATTTTATAATATTCTACAACACAAATACAACGTTGAAACAACGTGCTTTTTGACAACGTTTAATCAATGTTAAACAACGTGCCTTTTGACGACGTTTAATCAACATTGGGTTCTGAAGTATTTTATAATATTCTACAGCACAAATACAACGTTGAAACAACGTGCTTTTTGACGACGTTTAATCAATGTTGGGTTCTGAAGTATTTTATAATATTCTACAACACAAATACAACGTTGAAACAACGTGCCTTTTGACGACGTTTAATCAACGTTGGGTTCTGAAGTATTTTATAATATTTTACAACACACATACAACGTTGAAACAACGTGCTTTTTGACGACGTTTAATCAACGTTGGGTTCTGAAGTATTTTATAATATTCTACAACACAAATACAACGTTGAAACAACGTGCCTTTTGACGACGTTTAATCAATGTTGGGTTCTGAAGTATTTTATAATATTCTACAACACAAATACAACGTTGGAACAACGTGCTTTTTGACGACGTTTAATCAATGTTGGGTTCTGAAGTATTTTATAATATTCTACAACACAAATACAACGTTGAAACAACGTGCCTTTTGACGACGTTTAATCAACGTTGGGTTCTGAAGTATTTTATAATATTCTACAACACAAATACAACGTTGAAACAACGTGCCTTTTGACGACGTTTAATCAATGTTGGGTTCTGAAGTATTTTATAATATTCTACAACACAAATACAACGTTGAAACAACGTGCTTTTTGACGACGTTTAATCAATGTTGGGTTCTGAAGTATTTTATAATATTCTACAACACAAATACAACGTTGAAACAACGTGCTTTTTGACGACGTTTAATCAATGTTGGGTTCTGAAATATTTTATAATATTTTACAACACAAATACAACGTTGAAACAACGTGCTTTTTGACGACGTTTAATCAATGTTGGGTTCTGAAGTATTTTATAATATTCTACAACACAAATACAACGTTGAAACAGCGTGCTTTTTGACGACGTTTAATCAATGTTAAACAACGTGCCTTTTGACGACGTTTAATCAACATTGGGTTCTGAAGTATTTTATAATATTCTACAACACAAATACAACGTTGAAACAACGTGCTTTTTGACGACGTTTAATCAATGTTAAACAACGTGCCTTTTGACGACGTTTAATCAATGTTAAACAACGTGCCTTTTGACGACGTTTAATCAACATTGGGTTCTGAAGTATTTTATAATATTTTACAACACAAATACAACGTTGGAACAACGTGCTTTTTGATGACGTTTAATCAATGTTGGGTTCTGAAGTATTTTATAATATTCTACAACACAAATACAACGTTGAAACAACGTGCCTTTTGACGACGTTTAATCAACGTTGGGTTCTGAAGTATTTTATAATATTCTACAACACAAATACAACGTTGAAACAACGTGCCTTTTGACGACGTTTAATCAATGTTGGGTTCTGAAGTATTTTATAATATTCTACAACACAAATACAACGTTGAAACAACGTGCTTTTTGACGACGTTTAATCAATGTTAAACAACGTGCCTTTTGACGACGTTTAATCAACATTGGGTTCTGAAGTATTTTATAATATTCTACAACACAAATACAATGTTGAAACAACGTGCTTTTTGATGACGTTTAATCAATGTTGGGTTCTGAAGTATTTTATAATATTCTACAACACAAATACAACGTTGAAACGTGCCTTTTGACGACGTTTAATCAACGTTGGGTTCTGAAGTATTTTATAATATTTTACAACACACATACAACGTTGAAACAACGTGCTTTTTGACGACGTTTAATCAACGTTGGGTTCTGAAGTATTTTATAATATTCTACAACACAAATACAACGTTGAAACAACGTGCCTTTTGACGACGTTTAATCAACGTTGGGTTCTGAAGTATTTTATAATATTTTACAACACACATACAACGTTGAAACAACGTGCTTTTTGACGACGTTTAATCAACGTTGGGTTCTGAAGTATTTTATAATATTCTACAACACAAATACAACGTTGAAACAACGTGCCTTTTGACGACGTTTAATCAATGTTGGGTTCTGAAGTATTTTATAATATTCTACAACACAAATACAACGTTGGAACAACGTGCTTTTTGACGACGTTTAATCAATGTTGGGTTCTGAAGTATTTTATAATATTCTACAACACAAATACAACGTTGAAACAACGTGCTTTTTGACGACGTTTAATCAACGTTGGGTTCTGAAGTATTTTATAATATTCTACAACACAAATACAACGTTGAAACAACGTGCTTTTTGACGACGTTTAATCAATGTTAAACAACGTGCCTTTTGACGACGTTTAATCAACATTGGGTTCTGAAGTATTTTATAATATTCTACAACACAAATACAACGTTGAAACAACGTGCCTTTTGACGACGTTTAATCAATGTTGGGTTCTGAAGTATTTTATAATATTCTACAACACAAATACAACGTTGGAACAACGTGATTTTTGACGACGTTTAATCAACGTTGGGTTCTGAAGTATTTTATAATATTCTACAACACAAATACAACGTTGAAACAACGTGCTTTTTGACGACGTTTAATCAACGTTGGGTTCTGAAGTATTTTATAATATTTTACAACAAACATACAACGTTGAAACAACGTGCTTTTTGACGACGTTTAATCAACTTTGGGTTCTGAAGTATTTTATAATATTCTACAACACAAATACAACGTTGAAACAACGTGCCTTTTGACGACGTTTAATCAATGTTGTGTTCTGAAGTATTTTATAATATTCTACAACACAAATACAACGTTGAAACAACGTGCTTTTTGACAACGTTTAATCAATGTTAAACAACGTGCCTTTTGACGACGTTTAATCAACATTGGGTTCTGAAGTATTTTATAATATTCTACAGCACAAATACAACGTTGAAACAACGTGCTTTTTGACGACGTTTAATCAATGTTGGGTTCTGAAGTATTTTATAATATTCTACAACACAAATACAACGTTGAAACAACGTGCCTTTTGACGACGTTTAATCAACGTTGGGTTCTGAAGTATTTTATAATATTTTACAACACACATACAACGTTGAAACAACGTGCTTTTTGACGACGTTTAATCAACGTTGGGTTCTGAAGTATTTTATAATATTCTACAACACAAATACAACGTTGAAACAACGTGCCTTTTGACGACGTTTAATCAATGTTGGGTTCTGAAGTATTTTATAATATTCTACAACACAAATACAACGTTGGAACAACGTGCTTTTTGACGACGTTTAATCAATGTTGGGTTCTGAAGTATTTTATAATATTCTACAACACAAATACAACGTTGAAACAACGTGCCTTTTGACGACGTTTAATCAACGTTGGGTTCTGAAGTATTTTATAATATTCTACAACACAAATACAACGTTGAAACAACGTGCCTTTTGACGACGTTTAATCAATGTTGGGTTCTGAAGTATTTTATAATATTCTACAACACAAATACAACGTTGAAACAACGTGCTTTTTGACGACGTTTAATCAATGTTGGGTTCTGAAGTATTTTATAATATTCTACAACACAAATACAACGTTGAAACAACGTGCTTTTTGACGACGTTTAATCAATGTTGGGTTCTGAAATATTTTATAATATTTTACAACACAAATACAACGTTGAAACAACGTGCTTTTTGACGACGTTTAATCAATGTTGGGTTCTGAAGTATTTTATAATATTCTACAACACAAATACAACGTTGAAACAGCGTGCTTTTTGACGACGTTTAATCAATGTTAAACAACGTGCCTTTTGACGACGTTTAATCAACATTGGGTTCTGAAGTATTTTATAATATTCTACAACACAAATACAACGTTGAAACAACGTGCTTTTTGACGACGTTTAATCAATGTTAAACAACGTGCCTTTTGACGACGTTTAATCAACATTGGGTTCTGAAGTATTTTATAATATTTTACAACACAAATACAACGTTGGAACAACGTGCTTTTTGATGACGTTTAATCAATGTTGGGTTCTGAAGTATTTTATAATATTCTACAACACAAATACAACGTTGAAACAACGTGCCTTTTGACGACGTTTAATCAACGTTGGGTTCTGAAGTATTTTATAATATTTTACAACACACATACAACGTTGAAACAACGTGCTTTTTGACGACGTTTAATCAACGTTGGGTTCTGAAGTATTTTATAATATTCTACAACACACATACAACGTTGAAACAACGTGCTTTTTGACGACGTTTAATCAACGTTGGGTTCTGAAGTATTTTATAATATTTTACAACACACATACAACGTTGAAACAACGTGCTTTTTGATGACGTTTAATCAACGTTGGGTTCTGAAGTATTTTATAATATTCTACAACACAAATACAACGTTGAAACAACGTGCCTTTTGACGACGTTTAATCAACGTTGGGTTCTGAAGTATTTTATAATATTTTACAACACACATACAACGTTGAAACAACGTGCTTTTTGACGACGTTTAATCAACGTTGGGTTCTGAAGTATTTTATAATATTCTACAACACAAATACAACGTTGAAACAACGTGCCTTTTGACGACGTTTAATCAATGTTGGGTTCTGAAGTATTTTATAATATTCTACAACACAAATACAACGTTGGAACAAGGTGCTTTTTGACGACGTTTAATCAATGTTGGGTTCTGAAGTATTTTATAATATTCTACAACACAAATACAACGTTGAAACAACGTGCTTTTTGACGACGTTTAATCAACGTTGGGTTCTGAAGTATTTTATAATATTCTACAACACAAATACAACGTTGAAACAACGTGCTTTTTGACGACGTTTAATCAATGTTAAACAACGTGCCTTTTGACGACGTTTAATCAACATTGGGTTCTGAAGTATTTTATAATATTCTACAACACAAATACAACGTTGAAACAACGTGCCTTTTGACGACGTTTAATCAATGTTGGGTTCTGAAGTATTTTATAATATTCTACAACACAAATACAACGTTGGAACAACGTGATTTTTGACGACGTTTAATCAACGTTGGGTTCTGAAGTATTTTATAATATTCTACAACACAAATACAACGTTGAAACAACGTGCTTTTTGACGACGTTTAATCACCGTTGGGTTCTGAAGTATTTTATAATATTTTACAACAAACATACAACGTTGAAACAACGTGCTTTTTGACGACGTTTAATCAACATTTGGTTCTGAAGTATTTTATAATATTCTACAACACAAATACAACGTTGAAACAACGTGCCTTTTGACGACGTTTAATCAATGTTGTGTTCTGAAGTATTTTATAATATTCTACAACACAAATACAACGTTGAAACAACGTGCTTTTTGACAACGTTTAATCAATGTTAAACAACGTGCCTTTTGACGACGTTTAATCAACATTGGGTTCTGAAGTATTTTATAATATTCTACAGCACAAATACAACGTTGAAACAACGTGCTTTTTGACGACGTTTAATCAATGTTGGGTTCTGAAGTATTTTATAATATTCTACAACACAAATACAACGTTGAAACAACGTGCCTTTTGACGACGTTTAATCAACGTTGGGTTCTGAAGTATTTTATAATATTTTACAACACACATACAACGTTGAAACAACGTGCTTTTTGACGACGTTTAATCAACGTTGGGTTCTGAAGTATTTTATAATATTCTACAACACAAATACAACGTTGAAACAACGTGCCTTTTGACGACGTTTAATCAATGTTGGGTTCTGAAGTATTTTATAATATTCTACAACACAAATACAACGTTGGAACAACGTGCCTTTTGACGACGTTTAATCAATGTTGGGTTCTGAAGTATTTTATAATATTCTACAACACAAATACAATGTTGAAACAACGTGCTTTTTGACGACGTTTAATCAACGTTGAGTTCTGAAGTATTTTATAATATTCTACAACACAAATACAACGTTGGAACAACGTGCCTTTTGACGACGTTTAATCAACGTTGGGTTCTGAAGTATTTTATAATATTCTACAACACAAATACAACGTTGAAACAACGTGCTTTTTGACGACGTTTAATCAACGTTGGGTTCTGAAGTATTTTATAATATTCTACAACACAAATACAACGTTGGAACAACGTGCTTTTTGACGACGTTTAATCAACATTGGGTTCTGAAGTATTTTATAATATTGTACAACACAAATACAACGTTGGAACAACGTGCTTTTTGACGACGTTTAATCAATGTTGGGTTCTGAAGTATTTTATAATATTCTACAACACAAATACAACGTTGAAACAACGTGCTTTTTGACGACGTTTAATCAATGTTGGATTTTGAAGTATTTTATAATATTCTACAACACAAATACAATGTTGAAACAACGTGCCTTTTGACGACGACGTTTATTCAATGTCAGGTTGTGACGTTGATTTGACCATTGAAATTTGGCCATTTCCCAACCAATATTCTACAACACAAATACAACATTGAAACAACATGCTTTTTGACTACATTTACTCAATGCCTGGTTGGGACGTTGATTTGACTATTGAATTTTGGTAATTTTCCCAACCAATATTCTACAACACAAATACAACCTTAAAGGCCTACTGAAATGAAATGTTTTTATTTAAACGGGGATAGCAGATCTATTCTATGTGTCATACTTGATCATTTCGCGATATTGCCATATTTTTGCTGAAAGGATTTAGTAGAGAACAACGACGATAAAGATCGCAACTTTTGGTATCTGATAAAAAAAAGGCTTGCCCCTACCGGAAGTAGCGTGACGTAGTCGGGTGAACATATACGCAAAGTTCCCTATTGTTTACAATGATGGCCGCATGAAGTGAGAGAGATTCGGACCGAGAAAGCGACGATTTCCCCATTAATTTGAGCGAGGATGAAGAAAGATTTGTGGATGAGTAAAGTGCAAGTGAAGGACTAGTGGGGAGTGGAAGCGATTCAGATAGGGAAGATGCTGTGAGAGCCGGGGGTGACCTGATATTCAGCTGGGAATGACTACAACAGTAAATAAACACAAGACATATATATACTCTATTAGCCACAACACAACCAGGCTTATATTTAATATGCCACAAATTAATCCCGCATAAAAACACCTAGGTGTTTGTTATGCTAGCTCCTTGCTCGAGCTAGTTATAGCTCGAGCGGGTAATATGGACGGGATCCCGTATATATAACCCGCCAATACAATTCAAACACCTGCACAACACACACACTCACTCAGCCCAAACAACCGTTCACCTAACCCAAGGTTCATAAAGCTTATATATTTAATCAAAGTTACGTACATGACACGCACGTACGGGCAAGCAATCAAATGTTTGGAAGCGCGCAGGTGGGACCTGATATTCAGCTGGGGATGACTACAACAGTAAATAAACACAAGACATATATATACTCTATTAGCCACAACACAACCAGGCTTATATTTAATATGCCACAAATTAATCCTAATGCTAGCTCCTAGCTACTAGCTCGAGCTAGTTATAGCAAGCGATCAAATGTTTGGAAGCACAGCTACGTACTCAAGGTATCGCAACTGTGTATCCAAGTCAAAGTCCTCCTGGTAAGAGTCTCTGTTGTCCGAGTTCTTCGATCTTGACTGCATCTTTCGGGAATGTAAACAAAGAAGCGCCGGCTGTGTACGTGTTGTTGCTGACTTCCCTCGCAAAATAGACACTTCGCACCGACTACTTTCTTCTTTGCTTGCTCAGCTTCTTTCTCCATAATGCAATGAACAAATTGCAACAGATTCACCAACACAGATGTCCAGAATACTGTGGAATTATGAGATGAAAACAGAGCTATTTCGTATTGGCTTCAATGGTGTCCGAATACTTCCGTTTCAATTAATGACGTCACGCGCATACGTCATCCTCAGAGGCGTTTCGAACCGGAAGTTTAGCGGGAAATTTAAAATGTCACTTTATAAGTTAACCCGGCCGTATTGGCATGTGTTGCAATGTTAAGATTTCATCATTGATATATAAACTATCAGACTGCGTGGTCGCTAGTAGTGGCTTTCAGTAGGCCTTTAAAACAACATGCTTTTTGACAACGTTTAATCAATGTTGGGTTCTGACGTTGATTTGACCATTGAATTTTGGTCATTTTCCAACCAATTTTCTACAACACAAATACAACGTTGAAACAACATGCTCAATATAGCTCATCAAATCTCAGCAACAAGCTGTAATATCTTACTGAGATCATTTAGGACCAAAACCCTTAAAACAAGTAAAACACTCTAACATAAAAACTGCTTAGTGAGAAGAATGATCTTATCAGACAGAAAATAAGCAAATATCACCCTTATTTGAGATATTTCATCTGACTTAGATTTCAGTTTTTGCTTTCTGGAAATGTGGCCCCCAAAACAACTTAGTTGAATATGTACACTTACAGTTGTGTCTTTCAAGGTGACTTTTGGGAAAGAAAAAAAAAACTCAAGACCAGACAAGTTGAAGTTGCAATATTTTATGAATTTATTTCCAAATGTAAACTTCACTATTCCATGCATACGAGTTATGACAACATACATGTATTCCACAATCTTGTTATTTTTCATATTTGCATAGGACATGGTCACAATAGAATCGTCTAAACATGTTAAAAAAAAAAAAAGAAAAAAAAAAGAAAAGAATAATGCCATAATAATCATAATTAAAAAAAATTAAAAAAAAGTTACAGCAGAGCAGCTAAGACCAGCACATTACATTACATGTGGTTGGAATCCAAGGTACTGTACAACTGTAATACTTGGTGAGTGTAGTGATTGGTTTGGTTTGCTGACAGAACACACACACACACACACACACACACACACACACACACACACACACACACACACACACACACACACACACACACACACACACACACACACACACACACACACACACACACACACACACACACACACACACACACACACACACACACATTCAAGAAGAAGAAGACACCTGAAAGTTAACTGTGAGGTCATAGGAGAATGTACTGGCCGTAGCTGAGTCAAGTTATTATTTACATATTACATTAGAGGTGGGCGAGGGTCATCCTGGAGTCACGGCAACAGGCAACTGATGGTGATGGACAAGAGGAACAGATGAGAAACGCACACGAGGTATCGAGAGAGCAACATTGCACTGAGGACTAACTTTGACTCAATAGTTTCCAGTTTTTTGTTTTTTTTCTTGTTTTCATTTTTTTTTAGAAAAAAAAAAAGGTCCATTATCAAGCCCAGCACTACTGCGACATTCACGTTTCCCTTCATAGCCTTTGGTAACACACTCCTGCTCGCCATCCCATAATCAACTCCATCATGAACTAGTCTCAACGTCACCCTACGCTATGTACACTACTGGATTCTATTTGTTGTTGTTTTTCTCTCAAATCACGCCGATACATACAAATATGTGGAATTGATATAAGCAGCAATATTGATAGCAACTTTGGAATGGTTGGGTTTCTCCATTAGGGGGTGGGGGGGACAAGTCAATAAGAAGCAACAAGCAGAGAATAGTTCACCCTTTGCATATTAAATATGCACTTGGAATTATGTACATGACACACCCAAAAAAACTGTACATTGTGTGATTATTTACCCTTTTAATGTTTGTCTGCAGAGTTTTGGCACACAGTTGCATCCATCAACCCTGTACTTGTGACATGAACGTGTCCTTTTCAGTCAGTTTAATGCGAGCAGTACAAATATGAAGCGATGCTAACAGGAACCTTGCAGGTTAAAGTCTGTTTTTGTCTGTATAATAATAATAATAATAATAACCAGTTAGTTATTCAATTCTGACATCATCCTCAGTGTGGCGGGGGTTGTTTTTTTTAGCGTAGAACCCTGGCGACATCATTTTTGTCTTTTTTTTTTTTTTACATACAAAACACAACCCAGTGATGTATTTATTTATTTACATATTTTTTTTTTTAAGAAAAAAAAACATAACCTCTGTCATTCAAGTAGAAACAAATAAGCCACATATTATTTGTGCTACTACTCATCACACTACTATGGAGCCCCTAAAGGGACATGAGGGAATTTATTTTTATTTTTTTTAATTTTAAATTTTTAAATTTTTTTTTAGACATGTATCTTGTGCGCACGGGAAACTATCTCGTGCGCACAAGAAACTTTTTATAAAGTTATAAAAATAAAAATAAAAATGTTATAATATTTTTTTTTTTTAGACATATATCTCGTGCGCAGGAGAAACGTTTTATAAAGTTATAAAAAATTTAAAAAAAATGTTATAATTATTTTTTTTTTTAGACATATATCTCGTGCGCAGGAGAAACTTTTTATAAAGTTATAAAAAATTTAAAAAAAATGTTATAATTATTTTTTTTTTTTAGACATATATCTCGTGCGCAGGAGAAACTTTTTATAAAGTTATAAAAAACAAAAAAAAGCTGGAGAAACTATCTTGTGCGCACAAGATACATGTCTAAAAAAAATGATAATAATAAAAAATTATAAAATTGTATTTTTTATTTTTTATAACTTTATGAAAAGTTTCTCATGCGCACGAGAAAGTTTGGTACATGTCTAAAAAAAAATAAAAAATAAATGTTATAATTATTAATTTTTTTTTAGACATGTATCTCGTGCGCAGGAGAAACTATCTTGTGCGCAAGAGATACATGTCTAAAAAAAAAAATTATAAAATTGTATTTTTTATTTTTTATAACTTTATAAAAAGTTTCTCGTGTGCACGAGAAAGTTTGATACATGTCTAAAAAAAAATAAAAAAATTAAAATGTTATAATTATTTAATTTTTTTAGACATGTATCTCATGCGCAGGAGAAACTATCTTGTGCGCAAGAGATACATGTCTACAAAAAAAAAAAAAAAAATTGTATTTTTTATTTTTTATAACTTTATAAAAAGTTTCTCGTGCGCACGAGAAAGTTTGATACATGTCTAAAAAATAAATAAAAATAAAAAAAATTTAAAAATTAATTTCCCCCATATCCTTTTAGGGGCTCCGTACACTACTGTACACCACAGGTGAAAAGAACAAAAAAAAAGAAAGAAATTAAGAGGTATGATCGGGAAAAATATACACACTTTTTATATGACACGAAAAAAATCAACATGTGAAATTTCTTTCTCAAAAAAAAAAAATGTTTGAAATTTAACATGGAGGTCAGGAAGTTTTGTCGCCCACCAGTCGATAGAATTGGGAAGACAGGAGGAGAGACCTGTCACCCTGACATTAAAAATACAAAATCAACTACTAAAATAAACCTGAAGATGAAAAAATGTTTTTTTTTTAAGATAGAAAATAAAAGGGTGTTCAATGGCTTTCTTGTGTTGAATTGTTCAAGTAGTTTTGGTACAGTGGATGGATGGATGGATGGATGGATGGATGGATGCTTGTCTTAAAGGGGGGAGGAAGAAATGTGGCGTTCACTGACCAGCAGTAAGGTCGGCCACAAACACCCGCATGGACCCTGAGGTCATTTGTGCCCCACCAAGAAATCATTCAAAGCCTTTTTTTTGTTGTTGTTCCAATAATTGCACACATGCACGCTTTGAGCCCTCAATCGTATGGTTTCTCTATTCCAAGTCGGGACTTGCTGCACTGGATCTAAGTAAGGACTGTGTCGTCACCGAGGGGGGGAGGTTGGGGGAGGGACAAGGCCCTCCATTCATGGACGTCCACCTGCCACAGTTGTTAACATGCACGTGGCGCGGCGAGGACGACATGCCCGTGACCATGGCGACGGTCTGGATGGATGTGTGTGTGTGTGCGTGACGTTGACACACACTGGACTGTTTGGATAGCGCTCATTTTTTTTTTTTTTTGCCTGACTTATCGAGGCGTGTATATGTGCGTGTGTAGAAACACTAGTGGGCTTTCTCACGGGGTACTGGGGGGGGGGGGGTTGATAATTCCCCTGTTTCATTTGCAGTCTAGAGCCCCTTTCACACAGTCTGGTAAAGCGGCCATTTTCCCACCTTTTTAGGGGAATTTCACACGACAAGCAACCCCAAATTAGGACGCCCCTTCTTATTTTCGTGAGAAACATTTGTGGGGTTTTCCCCCCTTTGCAGCGAGTCTGTGCATCTCTCCGGGTCAGCGGTGCATGCGTGAGTGACGGGAAGAAAAGCTCTGACGTGGAATACAAGACGTCCCTCGCCACGTCGCGCTTTAAATATTGTGGCCTCACCAAATCACCAATTATTATTATTATTTTTTTTTTCTTTCTCAAACTTATTCTACACTTTTCCGGTCCTAAATTAAGCATTTTCAAGCATAGAAGTGGAGAAGCGAAGTCAAATAAAAATATCAATACTACAGTAGTGTTGGCCACTGAGCGCGCTCTTCAGTATCGTGGCCACTGATTGGCTCAGCCTCAGTCTGCAGTAAGAAGGGGATTCGTTAGGTTTGTCACAATTTACCTGACACATGAAATGTGACAAATCGAAGGGTGCGTTGTCCACTTTAGCCATCAGATGGCAATAAAGTGTTGAATATTTTAAAATGTGTTTTGTGGCAATTGCAACTTTGACCACCAATTGCTGTGTAGTGTTGATTTCCATCATTTTCAGCAGACTGCATTGCAAAATGATTACCCCCGCCCCTCTCTCTGTCTTCCTCTCACACGAGATCCACCCAGGAATGGGGCCATATGAACCCCTCTCTACTGTATGTTAGATCAGGGGTGTCAAACTCATTTTCATTGAGGGCCACATGGCAGTTATGGCTGCCCTCAGTAAAAAAAAACTAAACAAACATATATATATATATATATATATATATATATATATATATATATATATATATATATATATATGTATATATATATATATATTTATATATATATATATATATATATATATATATATATATATATATATATATATATATATATATATATATATATATATATATATATATATATATATATATATATATATATATCGAGTTTTATTTTATATTATTTATATTATATATAGATATACTGTATATACTATGTATTTTTTATTTTATATTATTTATATTATATATATATATATATATATATATATATATATACATATATATATTTATATACATATATATGAAATAAAAAAATAAATATATTATATATATAATATAAATAATATAAAATAAAATAAATTAAAATATATATATATATATATATTTTAATTTATTTTATTTTATATTATTTATATTATATATAATATATATATATATATTTTTTTTTAATTTATTTTATTTTATATTATTTATATTATATACATAATATATTAATTTTTTTATTTCATATATATATGTATAAAAATATATATATGTATTTATATATATATATAATATAAATAATAAAAAATAATATAAAATAAAAAATACATAGTATATATATCTATATATAATATAAATAATATAAAAATTAAAAAAATTAAAATATGTATAAAAAAAATAACAAAAAATAAAAAAATATATATATTATGTATATTTTACAGTAAAAATTCTGGAAACTATGAGTTGCCAATTTTTTTATTGTAAAATCTACAGATGTTATTTGACAATATATTATGGTAAATGGTAAAAAAGTACCCACAGTTTTGTACGGTAAAATATCGGCAGCTTAGTCGCCATAATTTTACTGTATCATTTACAGTATTAGTGTAAATGGAAAAACAGTACCACTGATTTTTTTTTCCAATTCTGGCAATTGAGCTGTGGTACTGTTTTTTCTCCCATTTACAGTAATACATTGTAAAAAAAAAACAAACAACAACACCCATAGATTTTACAGTTAAAAAAAAAACAAAAAAAAAACGCCAGAATTTTTTTAATTTACAGTAAAATGCTGTAAATGTTACCGTATAATATATATATTTTTTTACAGTTTTTATAAAATCATAAGTCAAGCAGAAGTTTTTATTTTTATTTTAACCAAAAACAAAACAAAAAAAAAGTTTTGGAAAGTATGATAATATTTGTTGCAAATAATACAAACGTTTAAAAGGTATTCAATATATTTTTTTTTCCTGTAAAAATGAACAAATACATTGATAAGCTACTTTATTGACGCCTATTTTACCCCGGCCGTATAAATGTATGTGGCGGGCCTGATCTTGAGTTTGACACCCGTGTGTTGGATTAAAAGGAGTGTTAACGTGACTCAAGGGTGTTATTTAGAAAGTCATTTTTACGCTCCAGCTATACAACTATTTCCTTCATAATGCATTTAGGGTTGGAATTGGGGGTTAAATCACCAAAAATGATTCCCGAGCGTGGCCACTTCACTGCTCCCCTCACCTCCCATGGGGTGTGACAAGGGGGGATGGGTCAAATGCAGAGGGGTAATTTCACCACACCTAGTGCATGTGTGTGACCATCAGTGGTACTTTAACTTTATTTACCGGAACCAATTAACAGCCATAAACGAGGGACTTATACAGTATTAGGGCGTAGGTTCGACTCCCGTGCAGAGTCCGTTCTGTGTGAAAGCGGCTCTATCATTATCACCCCCGCCATTGTAGATCATTTGCATAATCAGGAAATGAGGGCGTAGCCGCCTCCTGCTCCAGTCCTGATAAAAGGAACCCCTCTCCTTTCTTACTATCAGGTCCGGACAGGTGCGCTTCTCTCAGGTCCAAAACAACCAAACCCCCCCCGGGGGGCCTCGCTTTGTTGAATTCTTGTCTTTGGTAGTTTGGTTCCGAGGGATCCCTCTTGTCACGCCCACCACCTCGCTGTGGGAAAGCCAGGTTGGATGGAAAGCGAGTGCAAAAGCGTGTGGATGTACTGTACTATATTTCTGTAAGGTTGCTTCGCTCCGTTCCTTCAAGCGATCGAGGCCATCCCTGAGCGGGGGCGAGAAATCCAACCCAGCCGGTTGAACTCCGGAGTAAAGTGATGAGTATTTTGTGCAGTCTGTCCTGTGAAGTGTTGTGGTCACTCTTCAATCCTGAGGCGTGGGGCTGTTTTGAAGAGTGGGTACACCCGCTTTTTTTTTTTTCTTTGTTTTTTTTTCAAAGAAAACAACAAAAGGTTTTGTATAAGACTCATCAGGGCTGTGTGGGGTTTTTTGTTTTTCTTCTAAATGGCGTTTTGTTGTTGCCAAGACAAGTACATAAACACGGTACACCCAAAAGTTTGGACACACCTTCTCCTTCAATCTTGGTTTTCATGACTATTTACATTGTAGATTGTCACATCCAAACTACGAATGAACACATGTGGAGTTATGTACTCAACAAAAAAATAACTGAAAATATGATTTATATTCTAGTTTCTTCAAAATAGCCACCCTTTGCTTTGTATTGTAGCTTCTGGAAGAAGTCACACAAAGTCAGATGCTATTTTTTAACTTTTCTTGCCAATCTTATGGCTATTTTGAAAGAAACTAGAATTTTCTCGATGAGCTTCAAGCACACCTGTGACTTAAACCATCAGGTGACTACCTCTTGTTGTTGTTTTTTTTTAATGTGGTTTCCAAAAATAAAATTTAAGTTTTGTAAAAGTTTATTCATGCGGGAAAAAAACTTCATACAAATAGTCCCATGAGAAATGTCTTTTTGACTCTGCCTTATAGAAAATCCAAATGGAGAAACATTGGGAACTGGAACCAAATGAGGAATCGGAATCAGGTGTGCTTGAAGCTATAGCCGCCACACCTTAGAAATAAGTTTTTTGTTATGTCAAAATAAATAAAAGTAATATCATGTATTGTAGCCTCCAGAAGAAGCCACACAAAGTCAACTTAGAAATAAGTTGGGTTTTTTTTATGTCAAAACAAATAAAAGTAATATCATAAATTGTAACCTCCGGAAGAAGTCAAACAAAGTCAGATGCGATTTTTTAACTTTTATTGCCAATCTTATGCTATTTTGAAGAAACTAGAATTCTCTCCATGATCTTCAAGCACACCTGTGAAGTGAAAACCATTTCAGGTGACTACCGCTTGATGTTTTTTTAATGTGGTTTACAAAAATAAAATTTTAACTTTTGTAAAAGTGTACTCATGCGGAAAAAAAACTTCATAATATATGTATATGCAAATTTAAAAGTGGTTGTAAATAGCCCAATGAGTAATTTCTTTTTGACCCTGCCTTATAAAAAATCCAAATGGAGAAACATTGGGAACTGGAACCGAATGAGGAATCGGAATCGTTTTCGTGCTTTGCACACTCTTGGCATTCTCTCCATGAGCTTCAAGAGGTAGTCACCTAAAATAGTTTTCACTTCACAGGCTTGAAGCTACAGCCGCCGCACTTTAGAAATTATGTTTTTTTTTTTTAATGTCAAAACGTCCATCCATCTTTCCATTTTCTACCGCTTGTCCCGTTGGGTGTCGCGGGGGGCTCCAATAAAAGTAATATCATGTATTGTAGCCTCCGGAAGAAGTCACACAAAGTCAGATGCTTTTTTTTTTAACTTTTATTGCCAATCTTATGCTAACAACCGTGGCTTATGTGAACAAGGGTGGCTATTTTGAAGAAACTAGAATATTTTCGATGAGCTTCAAGCACACCCGTGAAGTGAAAACCATTTCGGGTGACTACCTATTGAAGCTCGTGGAGAGAACGCCAAGGGTGTGCAAAGTAATCAGAGCAAATGGTGGCTATTTTGAAGAAACTAGAATACAAAACATGTTTTCAGTTATTTGTTTTGTTAAGTACATAACTCCTCATGTGTTCATTCGTAGTTTTGGTGTGACAATCTACAATGTAAATAGTCATGAACATGAAGAAGAAGAAGGTGTGTCCAAACATACCGTACCGTATGGTGGAGGATGTAAATATTGCCATGACCTTGTGATAGGACGACACGACAAGAAGCAGTCCTGTACACCACCTGTACACCACAGCAAGCGCGGGACGAGCAGGGGGGCGTGGGGGGTGGGGGGATTGGGGGGGTCGCCGCTGACAGAAGTGTGCAACACGAGTGTTACTAAGAGTCCAAAAAAAAAAAAAAACCTCGCCGCATTGGAGGCAGAAAGTGCGATTCCTTTTTTTTTTTGTGTGTGTGTGTGTTCAGTTTAAGGCGAGTTGGCGGGGCTGAGGGCGGGGCTGAGGGCGGGGCTGAGGGTGGGGCTGAGGGTGGGGCTGGAGGCATCCGAGCGGCTGTAGTCGCTGAGGGAGCCGGGACGGGGGGCGCCCACGCCCACGCCGACGGCGCCGAGGGGCCTCTTGAGCATGCCCGGTTGGAAGTTGGAGTGGCGGCGGGCGTGCTTCATCAGGTGGTCGCTGCGCATGAAGCGCTTGTCGCAGAGCGGGCAGCCGAACTTCTTCTCGCCCGTGTGGGTGCGGTAGTGGCGGGCCAGCTCGTCGGAGCGGGCGAACTTCTTACTGCAGTCGGGCCAAGTACACGGGAAGGGACGCTCTCCTGTAGGACACACACACACATATTTGTTAATGTTGGCCTAATCCAGGGGGGTCAAAGTCATTTTAGCTCAGGGGCCGCATGGGGGCCCCTGAGCTAAATATTGCTATTCAAATCATGGCATTAAAACAAAAAAAATAAAGACAACTTCAGATTGTTTTCTTTGTCTTACTTTGGCCAAAAATAGAACAAACGCATCAGTGTTTCCCATAAACTGCCAAGATACCTGTGGCGGTGGGGGCGTGGCTATGGGCGTGGTCACCATGACATCATCGAGTAATTTGCATAATTTACTACAATGATATGATTTTCTCTAAAAAGGCTCAAAAAATGTATGCTTACTAATTAATAACAACAGTTTTGTTTTAAACGTCCATCCGTCCATCCATTTTACAATATAATTACAACACTTTATGTACATATTTATATACAGATTTGAACAATAAGTTTTTCACTGAAATATATTTATTAATTGTGGTTCTTACAAAAAATATATCTTATAAAATATAAAAGCTAAAAGGTCTCTCAAAGCTCTGCCCCTTTAATTGGTGCATACTAAATAATTTAACTTTAGCCTACTACTACAACCATATTATTTACCAGCAACATAAAGTGAAACAGAGGCAGAGGTGTCCTGCCACAGTCAGTAACAAATAAACAGAAAACAGTAGTGGTCAAATACAAATAAGGCAACAAAAGAAGTATCCTACACTTCTCTTTTTTAAAGTAAATCTGAACAGCCTATATGGGCATCTACATCAACTATATGATTTGCCTGAGAAGCTGGACAGGACAAAAAAAAAAAAAAACATAATTATTTTTTAAAAATTTGTGGCGGACGTAATTCTTTCGTGGCGGGCCGCCACAAATAAATTATTGTGTGGGAAACACTGCACATTCTGAAAATATTACAATAAAAATATAGAAAAAAGGTCAAGTTTAGATTAGAGATGTCCGATAACATCGGACTGCCGATATTATTAAAATGTGATATCGGAAATTATCGGCATCGGTTTCAAAACGTAAAATGTATGACTTTTTAAAACGCCGCTGTGTACACGGATGTACGGAGAAGTACAGAGCACCAATAAACCTTAAAGGCACTGCCTTTGCGTGCCGGCCCAGTCACGTAATATCTACGGCTTTCCACACACACAAGTGAATGCAAGGCATACTTGGTCAACAGCCATACAGGTCACACTGAGGGTGACTGTATAAACAACTTTAACACTGTTACAAACATGCGCCACACTGTGAACCCACACCAAACAAGAATGACAAACACTTTTCGGGAGAACATCCGCACCGTAACACAACATAAACACAACAGAACAAATACCCAGAACCCCTTGCAGCACTAACTCTTCCGGGACGCTACAATATACACCCCCCCGCTACTCCCTACCCGTGCCCCCCCCCCCCATCCCAACCCTGCCCCCCCAACCTCCACCTCCTCATGCTCTCTCAGGGAGAGCATGTCCCAAATTCCAAGCTGCTGTTTTGAGGCATGTTAAAAAAAAAAAAAGCACTTTGTGACTTCAATAATAAATATGGCAGTGCCATGTTGGCATTTTTTTTCCATAACTTGAGTTGATTTATTTTGGAAAACCTTGTTACATTGTTTAATGCATCCAGCGGGGCATCGCAACAAAATTAGGCATAATAATGTGGTAATTCCACGACTGTATATATCGGTATCGGTTGATATCGGAATCAGTAATTAAGAGTTGGACATTATCGGAATATTGGATATTGGCAAAAAAGCCATTATCGGACATCTCTAGTTTAGATCCATGAAGGAAAGAAGAAAGTGAATAAAATAAAATTACCCTAATAACTCCTATAACACCCAAAAGTGCACATTTCAACCATTAAAATACTTTGCATAGTTCAAGACTTACGGTGATTTAAAAACATCAATGCACATCATTATGGCGGCCACAGTTTTGATGTTAAAGGTCTAAAAAAATGATGTAGAAGATCGAAAATCTTAATGGGCCGCATGTGTATTTTGCCCAGGTCGGATATACGGCCACATCACTTGTTGCTAGGCAGAGTTCATAGGGCACAATCATAAACGCCCCATAGGCCATCTGGCAGCCATGCTTCCAAGACTAAACCATAAGACTATGAGAACATTGTTGCTATTTAATCACTGCTCTGTATTCACTGTAAAAAAAAAAGTGAGCAATTTAATGCGGAGTCAACAGTGCTGAAAAGACAGGTTATGTTTTTGGTTCATCTAAACGAGTTAGCAACATGCTAAAGTGCTGCAGTAACACGTGAGGGAGCAAGGAGTCACAAAAAGTACAAGATTGCAAAACAGGACAATGACATTCTGGCACAAATAAGCAGCATCCATCTCTCGTCTTAGAGTTCCCCATTCCATGTGTGCTCACATTTCTGAGTGTTTTGTTCTCCTCAGCACGGTGACTCACAGCAGGGTGCATGTGGGTTTATATCTCACGAGTGGGACCGCACCACCAACACGTGTCCAATAAACACCGCTGTGTCCACGGACTCCTGAGACCGCAAAGATGACGTCACGCCTTCCCTCGGACGATTTGGAACTCAAACAGAGAACTTCACAGTTTCAACATATATCGCAATAGACACATTCTCAATATCAACATATATCACCATAGACACATTCTCGATATCAACATATATCGCTATAGACACATACTCAATATCAACATATATCGCTATACACACATTCTCAATATCAACATATATCGCTATAGACACATACTCGATATCAACATATATCGCTATACACACATTCTCAATATCAACATATATCGCTATAGACACATACTCAATATCAACATATATCGCCATAGACAGATACTCAATATCAACATATATCGCTATAGACACATACTCGATATCAACATATATCGCTATAGACACATACTCGATGACAACATATATCGCCATAGACACATTCTCAATATCAACATATATCGCCATAGACAGTGACACATACTGGATCAATATCAACATATATCGCCATAGACACATTCTCGATAACAACATATATTGCCATAGACACATTCTCGATATCAACATAAATCGCCATAGAAACATTCTCGATATCAACATATATTGCCATAGACACATACTCGATATCAACATATATCGCTATAGACACATACTCGATATCAACATATATCGCCATAGACACATACTCAATATCAACATATATCGCCATAGACACATTCTCAATATCAACATATATCGCTATAGACACATTCTCAATATCAACATATATCGCCATAGACAGTGACACATACTGGATCAATATCAACATATATCGCCATAGACACATTCTCAATATCAACATATATCGCAATAGACACATTCTCAATATCAACATATATCGCTATAGACACATTCTCAATATCAACATATATCGCCATAGACAGTGACACATACTGGATCAATATCAACATATATCGCCATAGACACATTCTCAATATCAACATATATCGCAATAGACACATTCTCAATATCAACATATATCGCTATAGACACATTCTCAATATCAACATATATCGCCATAGACACATTCTCAATATCAACATATATCGCAATAGACACATTCTCGATATCAACATTTATCGCTATAGACACATACTCGATATCAACATATATCGCTATAGACACATACTCAATATCAACATATATCGCTATAGACACATACTCGATATCAACATATATCGCTATAGACACATACTCAATATCAACATATATCGCCATAGACACATACTCAATATCAACATATATCGCTATAGACACATACTCGATATCAACATATATCGCTATAGACACCTACTCGATAACAACATATATCGCCATAGACACATTCTCAATATCAACATATATCGCCATAGACAGTGACACATACTGGATCAATATCAACATATATCGCCATTGACACATTCTCGATAACAACATATATCGCCATAGACACATTCTCGATATCAACATAAATCGCCATAGAAACATTCTCGATATCAACATATATTGCCATAGACACATTCTCGATATCAACATATATCGCCATAGACAGTGACACATACTGGATCGATATCAACATATATTGTCATAGACACATACTCGAAATCAACATATATCGCCATAGACACATAATCAATATCAACATATATCACCATAGACACATTCTCTATATCAACATATATCGCCATGGACACATACTCGAAATCAACATATATCGCCATAGACACATACTCGATATCAACATATATCGCCATAGACACATACTCAATATCAACATATATCGCCATAGACACATTCTCAATATCAACATATATCGCCATAGACACATACTCAATATCAACATATATCGCCATAGACACATTCTCAATATCAACATATATCGCCATAGACAGTGACACATACTGGATCAATATCAACATATATCGCCATAGACACATTCTCAATATCAACATAAATCGCCATAGAAACATTCTCGATATCAACATATATTGCCATAGACACATTCTCGATATCAACAAATATCGCCATAGACAGTGACGCATACTGGATCAATATCAACATATATCGCCATAGACACATTCTCAATATCAACATAAATCGCCATAGAAACATTCTCGATATCAACATATATTGCCATAGACACATTCTCGATATCAACATATATCGCCATAGACAGTGACACATACTGGATCGATATCAACATATATTGTCATAGACACATACTCGAAATCAACATATATCGCCATAGACACATAATCAATATCAACATATATCACCATAGACACATTCTCTATATCAACATATATCGCCATAGACACATACTCGAAATCAACATATATCGCCATAGACACATACTCGATATCAACATATATCGCCATAGACACATACTCAATATCAACATATATCGCCATAGACACATTCTCAATATCAACATATATCGCCATAGACACATACTCAATATCAACATATATCGCCATAGACACATTCTCAATATCAACATATATCGCCATAGACAGTGACACATACTGGATCAATATCAACATATATCGCCATAGACACATTCTCAATATCAACATAAATCGCCATAGAAACATTCTCGATATCAACATATATTGCCATAGACACATTCTCGATATCAACAAATATCGCCATAGACAGTGACACATACTGGATCAATATCAACATATATCGCCATAGACACATTCTCAATATCAACATAAATCGCCATAGAAACATTCTCGATATCAACATATATTGCCATAGACACATTCTCGATATCAACAAATATCGCCATAGACAGTGACGCATACTGGATCAATATCAACATATATTGTCATAGACACATACTCGAAATCAACATATATCGCCATAGACACATAATCAATATCAACATATATCGCTATAGACACATTCTCAATATCAACATATATCGCTATAGACACATTCTCAATATCAACATAAATCGCCATAGAAACATTCTCGATATCAACATATATCGCCATAGACACATACTCGATATCAACATATATCGCTATAGACAGTGACACATATTCGATATCAACATATATCGCCATAGACAGTGACACATACTCAATATGTGAAGTGAAGTGAAGTGAAGTGAATTACATTTATATAGCGCTTTTTCTCAAGTGACTCAAAGCGCTTTACATTGTGAAACCCAATATCTAAGTTACATTTAAACCAGTGTGGGTGGCACTGGGAGCAGGTGGGTAAAGTGTCTTGCCCAAAGACACAACGGCAGTGACTAGGATGGCGGAAGCGGGGATCGAACCTGCAACCCTCAAGTTGCTGGCACGGCCGCTCTACCAACCGAGCTATACCGTCCCAATATCAACATATATCGCCATAGACACATACTTGATATCAACATATATCGCTATGGACACATACTCCATATCAATATGTATCGCCATAGACACATACTCAATATCAACATATATCGCCACAGACACATACTCCATATCAACATACACATACTCGATATCAACATATATTGCCATAGACACATTCTCGATATCAACATATATCGCCATAGACACATTCTCGATATCAACATATATCGCTATAGACACATACTCAATATCAACATATATCGCCATAGACACATTCTCGATATCAACATATATCGCTATAGACACATACTCAATATCAACATATATCGCTATAGACACATACTCGATATCAACATATATCGCTATACACACATTCTCAATATCAAAATATATCGCTATAGACACATTCTCGATATCAACATATATCGCTATAGACACATACTCAATATCAACATATATCGCCATAGACACATACTCAATATCAACAAATATCGCCATAGACACATACTCGATATCAACATATATCGCTATAGACACATTCTCGATATCAACATATATAGCTATAGACACATACTCGATATCAACATATATCGCCATAGACACATACTCGATATCAACATATATCGCTATAGACACATACTCGATATGAACATATATCTCCATAGACACATACTCGATATCAACATATATCGCCATAGACACATACTCGATATCAACATATATCGCCATAGACACATACTCCATATCAACATATATCGCCATAGACACATACTCAATATCAACATATATCACCATAGACACATTCTCGATATCAACATATATCGCTATAGACACATACTCAATATCAACATATATCGCTATAGACACATACTCGATATCAACATATATCGCTATACACACATTCTCAATATCAACATATATCGCTATAGACACATTCTCGATATCAACATATATCGCTATACACACATTCTCAATATCAACATATATCGCTATAGACACATTCTCGATATCAACATATATCGCTATAGACACATACTCGATATCAACATATATCGCTATACACACATTCTCAATATCAACATATATCGCTATAGACACATCCTCGATATCAACATATATCGCTATAGACACATACTCGATATCAACATATATCGCTATAGACACATACTCGATATCAACATATATCGCTATAGACACATTCTCGATATGAACATATATCGCCATAGACACATACTCGATATCAACATATATCGCTATAGACACATACTCGATATGAACATATATCTCCATAGACACATACTCGATATCAACATATATCGCCATAGACACATACTCGATATCAACATATATCGCCATAGACACATTCTCGATAACAACATATATCGCTATAGACATATTCTCAATATCAACATATATCGCCATAGACACATTCTCAATATCAACATATATCGCCATAGACAGTGACACATACTGGATCAATATCAACATATATCGCCATAGACACATTCTCGATATCAACATAAATCGCCATCGAAACATTCTCGATATCAACATATATTGCCATAGACACATTCTCGATATCAACATATATCGCCATAGACAGTGACACATACTGGATCGATATCAACATATATTGTCATAGACCCATACTCGAAATCAACATATATCGCCATGGACACATAATCAATATCAACATATATCGCCATAGACACATTCTCGATATCAACATATATCGCCATAGACACATACTCAATATCAACATATATCGCCATAGACACATTCTCGATATCAACATATATCGCCATAGACACATACTCGATATCAACATATATCGCTATAGACAGTGACACATATTCGATATCAACATATATCGCCATAGACAGTGACACATACTCAATATCAACATATAACGCCATAGACACATACTTGATATCAACATATATCGCTATGGACACATACTCCATATCAACATGTATCGCCATAGACACATACTCAATATCAACATATATCGCCACAGACACATACTCCATATCAACATACACATACTCGATATCAACATATATTGCCATAGACACATTCTCGATATCAACATATATCGCCATAGACACATTCTCGATATCAACATATATCGCCATAGACACATACTCAATATCAACATATATCGCCATAGACACATACTCCATATCAACATATATCGCCATAGACACATACTCCATATCAACATATATCGCCATAGACACATACTCCATATCAACATACACATACTCGATATCAACATATATCGCCATAGACACATACTCCATATCAACATATATCGCCATAGACACATTCTCGATATCAACATATATCGCCATAGACACATACTTGATATCAACATACATCGCCATAGACACATACTCCATATCAACATATATCGCCATAGACACATACTCCATATCAACATATATCGCCATAGACACATACTTGATATCAACATACATCGCCATAGACACATACTCAATATCAACATATATCGCCATAGACACATTCTCAATATCAACATATATCGCCATAGACAGTGACACATACTGGATCAATATCAACATATATCGCCATAGACACATTCTCGATAACAACATATATTGCCATAGACACATTCTCGATATCAACATAAATCGCCATAGAAACATTCTCGATATCAACATATATTGCCATAGACACATTCTCGATATCAACAAATATCGCCATAGACAGTGACACATACTGGATCGATATCAACATATATTGTCATAGACACATACTCGAAATCAACATATATCGCCATAGACACATAATCAATATCAACATATATCGCTATAGACACATTCTCGATATCAACATATATCGCCATAGACACATACTCAATATCAACATATATCGCCATAGACACATTCTCGATATCAACATATATCGCCATAGACACATACTCGATATCAACATATATCGCCATAGACAGTGACACATACTCAATATCAACATATATCGCCATAGACACATACTTGATATCAACATATATCGCTATGGACACATACTCCATATCAACATGTATCGCCATAGACACATACTCAATATCAACATATATCGCCACAGACACATACTCCATATCAACATACACATACTCGATATCAACATATATTGCCATAGACACATTCTCGATATCAACATATATCGCCATAGACACATTCTCGATATCAACATATATCGCCATAGACTCATACTCGATATCAACATATATCGCCATAGACACATTCTCGATATCAACATATATCGCTATAGACACATACTCAATATCAACATACATCGCTATAGACACATACTCGATATCAACATATATCGCTATACACACATTCTCGATATCAACATATATCGCTATAGACACATTCTCGATATCAACATATATCGCTATAGACACATACTCAATATCAACATATATCGCCATAGACACATACTCAATATCAACAAATATCGCCATAGACACATATTCGATATCAACATATATCGCTATAGACACATTCTCGATATCAACATATATCGCTATAGACACATACTCAATATCAACATATATCGCCATGGACACATACTCGATATCAACATATATCGCTATAGACACATACTCGATATGAACATATATCTCCATAGACACATACTCGATATCAACATATATCGCCATAGACACATTCTCGATAACAACCTATATCGCCATAGACACATTCTCGATAACAACATATATCGCCATAGACACATTCTCAATATCAACATATATCGCCATAGACACATTCTCAATATCAACATATATCGCCATAGACACATTCTCAATATCAACATATATCGCCATAGACAGTGACACATACTGGATCAATATCAACATATATCGCCATAGACACATTCTCGATATCAACATCAATCGCCATCGAAACATTCTCGATATCAACATATATTGCCATAGACACATTCTCGATATCAACATATATCGCCATAGACAGTGACACATACTGGATCGATATCAACATATATTGTCATAGACCCATACTCGAAATCAACATATATCGCCATGGACACATAATCAATATCAACATATATCGCCATAGACACATTCTCGATATCAACATATATCGCCATAGACACATACTCAATATCAACTTATATCGCCATAGACACATTCTCGATATCAACATATATCGCCATAGACACATACTCGATATCAACATATATCGCTATAGACAGTGACACATATTCGATATCAACATATATCGCCATAGACAGTGACACATACTCAATATCAACATATAACGCCATAGACACATATTTGATATCAACATATATCGCTATGGACACATACTCCATATCAACATGTATCGCCATAGACACATACTCAATATCAACATATATCGCCACAGACACATACTCCATATCAACATACACATACTCGATATCAACATATATTGCCATAGACACATTCTCAATATCAACATATATCGCCATAGACAGTGACACATACTGGATCAATATCAACATATATCGCCATAGACACATTCTCGATATCAACATAAATCGCCATCGAAACATTCTCGATATCAACATATATTGCCATAGACACATTCTCGATATCAACATATATCGCCATAGACAGTGACACATACTGGATCGATATCAACATATATTGTCATAGACCCATACTCGAAATCAACATATATCGCCATGGACACATAATCAATATCAACATATATCGCCATAGACACATTCTCGATATCAACATATATCGCCATAGACACATACTCAATATCAACTTATATCGCCATAGACACATTCTCGATATCAACATATATCGCCATAGACACATACTCGATATCAACATATATCGCTATAGACAGTGACACATATTCGATATCAACATATATCGCCATAGACAGTGACACATACTCAATATCAACATATAACGCCATAGACACATATTTGATATCAACATATATCGCTATGGACACATACTCCATATCAACATGTATCGCCATAGACACATACTCAATATCAACATATATCGCCACAGACACATACTCCATATCAACATACACATACTCCATATCAACATATATTGCCATAGACACATTCTCGATATCAACATATATCGCCATAGACACATTCTCGATATCAACATATATCGCCATAGACACATACTCGATATCAACATATATCGCCATAGACACATACTCTATATCAACATATATCGCCATAGACACATACTCCATATCAACATATATCGCCATAGACACATTCTCGATATCAACATATATCGCCATAGACACATACTCGATATCAACATATATCGCTATAGACAGTGACACATATTCGATATCAACATATATCGCCATAGACAGTGACACATACTCAATATCAACATATAACGCCATAGACACATACTTGATATCAACATATATCGCTATGGACACATACTCCATATCAAAATGTATCGCCATAGACACATACTCAATATCAACATATATCGCCACAGACACATAGTCCATATCAACATACACATACTCGATATCAACATATATTGCCATAGACACATTCTCGATATCAACATATATCGCCATAGACACATTCTCGATATCAACATATATCGCCATAGACACATACTCGATATCAACATATATCGCCATAGACACATACTCCATATCAACATATATCGCCATAGACACATACTCCATATCAACATATATCGCCATAGACACATTCTCGATATCAACATATATCGCCATAGACACATACTCGATATCAACATATATCGCTATAGACAGTGACACATATTCGATATCAACATATATCGCCATAGACAGTGACACATACTCAATATCAACATATAACGCCATAGACACATACTTGATATCAACACATATCGCTATGGACACATACTCCATATCAACATGTATCGCCATAGACACATACTCAATATCAACATATATCGCCACAGACACATACTCCATATCAACATACACATACTCGATATCAACATATATTGCCATAGACACATTATCGATATCAACCTATATCGCCATAGACACATACTCGATATCAACATATAACCGCCATAGACACATACTCCATATCAACATACACATACTCCATATCAACATATACCGCCATAGACACATACTCCATATCAACATATATCGCCATCGACACATACTCCATATCAACATATATCGCCATAGACACATACTCCATATCAACATATATCGCCATCGACACATACTCCATATCAACATATATCGCCATAGACACATACTCCATATCAACATACACATACTCGATATCAACATATATTGCCATAGACACATTCTTGATATCAACATATATCGCCATAGACACATTCTCGATATCAACATATATCGCCATAGACACATACTCGATATCAACATACATCGCCATAGACACATACTCCATATCAACATATATCGCCATAGACACATACTCGATATCAACATACACATACTCGATATCAACATATATCTCCATGGACACATACTCGATATCAACATAAATCGCCATACACACGGTGTATTACTGTAAATGGAAAGACGATACATTTGTTTTTACGGTAGAAAAACTGGCAGCTAAATTGCCAGAATAAAAAAATTACTTGTACAGTTTTTCCATGAACAATATCATGTTGTAAACAACAATGTCAATTCATTAGTACAATTCTGGCAACTGAACTGCCAAATTTTTCCATAAAACCCCCTCCAAAAAACAGTGCTTCTGTTTTTCCATTTACTGTAAACTGCTGTAAAAATCTAAAAAAAAACCCCCACTATATTTTACAGTAAAATTGTGTTACTTAAAACAATGTATATAATTAATAATGAAATCCAGAGGCAAATTCCTACATTATTCACTGTTACAAGCGGCCCTCTGATGGCAGCCATCATAGACATCTTCTAAGGGTACTCAGCATGGAGCGCTACTGCCTACTGGCGCTGACGAGACGCGGGGCCGCCATCTTGGAGTGGTGATCCGCTCCACTCAGTGCAATTCATTTGGCAAGAGCAATGAACTGTCAGCGCATTTAATTCATCTTACCTCACTGAATACCACTGATTTTCACGCGCTTTTTTGTCATACGTGTAGCTATGATAAAGGACACATGTTTTATTATTCATAGTTTGCTTAACAGTAATAGAATATTCTTATATGCTATAAATGACCAGACGTCCCAGATTAAAACTGGGAATATAATCCCAGAGAAGGGGAAAAAAACGGTCAGCTATTTTTAAGTTGAAGAAACAATATGATTATGTTATATATACATGCGTATATCCTACATAAACAATGTATGAATACATTAGATATCTATATATCTTATAGACTGTATCTCTGTTGCTGCAGCAGCAGAGAGTTTATTCTGTCTTGACACTTTGTATTGATATTTTGTATTGCATTCTTCCCTTAAATTATCATGTTTACAGTGATTGTTTTATATGTATTTTTGATGTATGTCGCTTTGGATAAAAGCGTCTGCCAAATACTTCAACATAAACATATATAAACACCTGAAAGTCTTTGTATCAGCTAAAACCACCAATCTGTTTAACTGGATTCAGAATTATTATTATGGTTACTATTCGCTACTACTACTCGCCGGCTCCTCATCACCACTTCAAGATGGCGGCCCAATTTCTCGCGTCACAGCAGCCAATGCTGCGTCTACTTATAACATGTCTATGGCAGCCATAACTGCCATGTGGCCCTCAATGAAAACCACTTTGACATCCCGTGATAGATGGAACATATTGTTTTTTTTTTAATACTTCCTGTATGACATTTTGTTTTGAAATACAAATGGATTGTGTTGAACGGTTTATTTGAAAAGTGTTTCAAAAGTCCAAATGCTTTTGAGCAGGGGTCCCCAAACTTTTTGACTCCGGGGCCGCATTGGGGTATATATATATATATGTGTGTGCGTGTGTGTGTGTATATATATATACCGTATTTTTCGGAGTATAAGTCGCACCGGAGTATAAGTCGCACCTGCAAAAATGCACAATAAAGAAGGAAAAAAAACCTATATAAGTCGCACTGGAGTATAAGTCGCATTTTTTGGGGAAATGTATTTGATAAAAGCCAACACCAAAAATAGACATTTGAAAGGCAATTTAAAATGTCTAAAGAATAGTGAACAACAGGCTGAATAAGTGTACGTTATATGAGGCATAAATAACCAACTGAGAAGGTGCCTGGTATGTTAACGTAACATATTATGGTAAGAGTCATTCAAATAACTATAACATATAGAACATGCTATACGTTTACCAAACAATCTGTCACTCCTAATCGCTAAATCCCATGAAATCTTATACGTCTAGTCTCTTACGTGAATGAGATAAATAATATTATTTGATATTTGACGCTAATGTGTTAATCATTTCACACATAAGTCGCTCCTGAGTATAAGTCGCACCCCCGGCCAAACTATGAAAAAAACTGCGACTTATAGTCCGAAAAATACGGTATATATATTATATGTAAATGTTTGTGTGTGTGTGTATATATATGTATATGTAAATGTGTATATATGTATATGTCTATGTATATGTATATATATATATATATATATATATATGTATGTGTGTATATATGTATTTATATATGTATATGTGTATATATGTATTTATATATGTATTTATATATATATATATATATATATATATATATATATATATATATATATATATATATATATATATATATATATATATATATATATATATTTATAAATGTATTCATACATATATATTCCTCGCGCACTAATTGACTTAAAGAGCGCACTTGCTGCATGTCACGTTATCGATGGTAAAATGCATTTTTAGACAATATGATTTGCCTGAGTGGCTAGGAGACAGTAGAAAATGGACAATTTAAAAAAATAAAATAATTACAAAAAAATAAAATAAAAAATAAACATAATAATTTTTTTTTTTTTTTTTTACTTGGGACTTCCCGCGGGCCGGATTTTGGACGCTAGGGGGCCGTATCCGGCCCGCGGGCCGTAGTTTGGGGACCCCTGCTTTTGAGGAAGATTTCAAATTCAAATTAGCTACAAAGCGACTTCAAAAATGGCCGTTACCCCGTCCTGCTCCAGATGCGTTCACAATGGGGGCCCCCGGCCCATTTTCCAGCGTGTAAGTATCTGCGTATGGGAAAATGACACCCTCCTCCCCCTTCTTCATCGGGCAATAAAAGTGGGCTTTGACACAAATCTACTGAAAGCCAGATGGTACCATATATCTTGTGCTTTCCTCCCATTCTAACGTTGTTGATGCAGCACAATGTCCATTTTGACAGACAACAGTACTCATATGTTGCCTCTTCTACATGATTTGAGGTGCAGAGAGGTAGGCGATGTGCACGTGTTCAAAGGTTTAACGACAAACGAGAGCACGAAGGCGGGCGTGCCGAATGCTGTCTTTGTTCTGCGGTTTCCCTTCAGGCCACAATGGAAACAGTCACTGCTCAGCATCAAGTAGTGCTGACATACTACCTGCTCCTCCACAAGAACAAGAGGTTGGTGCATGAGTGGGTTGCACTGCAGACTACCATCCATGTGCTGCATGCTTATAAAACCTGCAGACAGACAGCATGTCTAGACAGTCCAGTCTGTGTTCCTGGCCTCAGACGTCTCACCTCAGCAATCCATGGCTTCCCACTTCTCAGACCGCTTATTTTGGTCCTCGCTGAATTTCCACTGAAACATCCGCAGCCGTCGCCGCATAAAGGACCATGTCTGCTGCGTCACATTTAAAGCAACTAGATGAGGCAACTCCTGAAGGAAGTGCGTGTGAATGCTCCAATGCTGAAGTTGAAGTGAAACGCTGACAGAATGTAGTATGAATGTAAGAATTGTTGGAATGGTTTGAATGTTGACGAGTTTGAATTTCCAGGAAAAAATGGAATTAGGTTTGGGACTTGGGAAAGTGTTAGTTGGATGAGTGGAATGTGTTGATGTTGGAATGGTTTGAATAGGTTGAAAAATGTGCGAATTGTGGCAGTTTATAAAATGGACAATTCGTTTTGAATGGGTAAAATGTCCCTGAAAACTGGGAATTCTTGGAAAATTTTAAAACATTGTTAAAGGAGAGCACACAATTCCTGAACAGGCTGAATATTTGGAAGTTGGAACGGTTTGAATCGGATAAAAAATGTGGGAGTTGTGGAACTTTGAAGAATGTCCCAGTCATTTCAATGGGAATTTCATGGAAATTTCGGGAAAAGCAGGATTTTTTTTTTAAATGCTAAAAATATTGAATTTTCTGAATGAGTTGGTGATGGAAATGTTCAAATCCGTCGAGAAATGTTAAATAATTAATATTTTTAACTGAGAAATGGTATTACGGAATTCCTGGAATTTTTCCAGTTCAAAAAACAACATCGTTTTTTATCATGTTTGACAGGAATGTTTGGACGGTGGAACGGTTGAAGTGGGTTGAAAAATGTGGTAGGAGTAGTCGCCAGAAAAAAGGGTGAAAATAGGGTTTGGAAAAGCAGGAATTCTGGCAAATTCTGAAATTTTTTTGAACTTGGAAAAATGATAGTTTGAATGTCCAGGATGAGTGGAATGTGTTGAAGGTGGAATGGTTTGAATCGGTTGGAAAATGTGAAAATGGTGGAAGTTTGAAAAATGGCCGATTCATTTTGAATGGGGAAAATGTCCCTGAAAACTGGGAATTCTTGGAAATCCGGGAATTTAAAAGAAAAATTGTTGAAGGAGAGCACAAAATTCATGAACAGATTGAATATATGGAAGTTGGAACGGTTTGAATCGGATAAAAAATGTGTGAGTTGTGGAACTTTGAAGAATGTCCTATTCATTTCAATGGGAATTTTGGGAAAAGCGGTAATTTTTTTGAAAATGCAAAAAATATAGAATTTTTTGAATGAGTTTGGTGATGGACATTTTCAAATCCGTCGAGAAATGTTAAAGTATTAATATTTTTAACTGAGAAATGGTATTACGGAATTCCTGGAATTTTTTCAGTTCAAAAAACAACATTGTTTTTTATCGTGTTTGACAGGAATGTTTGGACGGTGGAACGGTTGAAGTGGGTTGAAAAATGTGGTAGGAGTAGTCACCAGAAAAAAAGGGTAAAAAAAGGGTTTGGAAAACCAAGAATTCTGGCAAATCCTGAAATTGTTTTGAACTTGGAAAAATGATAGTTTGAATGTCAGGGATGAGTGGAATGTGTTGAAGGTGGAATGGTTTGAATCGGTTGGAAAATGCGAGAATGGTGGAAGTTTGAAAAATGGCCGATTCATTTTGAATGGGGAAAATGTCCCTGAAAACTGGGAATTCTTGGAAATCCGGGAATTTAAAAAAAAAATTGTTGAAGGAGAGCACAAAATTCATGAACAGGCTGAATATTTTGAAGTTGGAACGGTTTGAATCGGATAAAAAATGTGTGAGTTGTGGAACTTTGAAGAATATCTTATTCATTTCAATGGGAATTTTGGCAAAAGCGGGAAATTTTTTAAAAATGCTAAAAATATTGAATTTTCTGATTGGTGATGAAAATTTTCAAATTGGTCGAGAAATGTTGAAGTATTAATATTTTTAACTGAGAAATGGTATTACGGAATTCCTGGAATTTTTACAATTCAAAAAACAACTTTGTTTTTTTTGTCCTGATTAAGAGGAATGTTTGGACGGTGGAACGGTTGAAAAATGTGGTAGGAGTAGTTGCCAGAAAAAAAGAGGGAAAATAGGGTTTGGAAAACCAGGAATTCTGGCAAATCCTGACATTTTTTTGAACTGGGAAAAATGACAGTTTGATTTCCAGAATGGTGGAATGTGTTGGAAGGTGGAATGGTTTGAATCGGTTGAAGAATGTGGGAATTGTGGAACTTTGAGGAATGTCCCATTGATTACAATGGCAATTTCAGGAAAAATTGGGAATTTCGGGAAAAGCGGGAATTTTTTTGAAAATGTTAAATAGTTTGAATAGTCAGAATCAGTTGAAATGGTTGGGGTTGAAATGTGTCAAATCGTTGGAGAAATGTTGAAGTAGTAACATGTTGAATTGAGAAATGGTATTACGGAATTCCTGGAATTTCGGGAAAACCGGGAATTTTTCCAGTTCAAAATACAACTCCGTTTTTTGTCCTGATTAAGAGGAATGGTTTGACGGTGGAACGGTTGAAATGCATTGAAAAATGTGGAAGTAGTCGTCGCCAGAAAAAAAGAGTGAAAATAGGGCTTTGGAAAACCAGGAATTCGGGAAAATTCTGGAATTATCTTGAACTTGGAAAAGGGGGAAGTTTAAATTTCCAGGATGGTGGAATGTGTTGAAGGTGGAATGGTTTGAATCGGTGGAAAAATGTGAAAATGGTGGAACTTTGAAAAATGTCCCATTGATTTAATTGGGAATTTCAGAAAAAATTGGGAATTTCGGGAAAAGGAGGAATTTTTTTGAAAATGTTGAAAAAAACTTGAATGGTCAGAATGAGTTGAAATGGTTGGTGTTGAAATTTTTCCAATCGTTGGAGAAATGTTGAAGTAGTAAAATGTTGAATTGAGAAATGGTAACACGAAATTCCTGGAATTTCGAGAAAACCGGGAATTTTTCCAGTTCAAAATATAACTTCGTTTTTTTGTCCTGATTAAGAGGAATGGTTTGACGGGGAAACGGTTGAAATGCGTTGAAAAATGTGGAAGGAGTCGTCGCCAGAAAAAAAGAGTGAAAATAGGGCTTTGGAAAACCAGGAAATCGGGAAAATTCTGGAATTATTTTGGACTTGGTTAAATTTCCAGGATGGTGGAATGTGTTGAAGGTGGAATGCTTTGAATCGGTTGAAAAATGTGAAAATGGTGGAACTTTGAAGAATGTCCCATTGATTTCAATGGGAATTTCAGAAAAAATTGGGAATTTCGGGAAAAGCAGGAATTTTTTGAAAATCTTGAAAAAACCTTAAATGGTCAGAATCAGTTGAAATTGTTGGGGTTGACATTTTTCAAATTGGTGGAGAAATGTTGAAGTAGTACCATGTTGAATAGAGAAATGGTATTACGGAATTCCTGGAATTTCGGGAAAACCGGGAATTTTTCCAGTTCAAAATACAACTTCGTTTTTTGTCCTGATTAAGAAGAATGGTTTGACGGGGAAACGGTTGAAATGCGTTGAAAAATGTGGAAGTAGTCGTCGCCAGAAAAAAAGAGTGAAAATAGGGCTTTGGAAAACCAGGAATTCGGGAAAATTCTGGAATTATCTTGAACTTGGAAAAGGGGGAAGTTTAAATTTCCAGGATGGTGGAATGTGTTGAAGGTGGAATGCTTTGAAGAATGTGGGAGTTGTGGAACTTTGAAGAATGTCCCATTGATTTCAATGGGAATTTCAGAAAAAATTGGGAATTTCGGGAAAAGCAGGAATTCTTTGGAAAATGTTGAAAAAAACTTGAATGTTCAGAATCAGTTGAAATGGTTGGTGTTGATTTTTTTTTAAATCGGTGGAGAAATGTTGAAGTAGTACCATGTTGAATAGAGAAATGGTAATACGGAATTCCTGGGATTTCGGGAAAACCAGGAATTTTTCCAGATCAAAATAGAACTTAGTTTTTTGTCCTGATTAAGAGGAATAATTTGACGGGGAAACGGTTGAAATGCGTTGGAAAATGTGGAAGGAGTCGTCGCCAGAAAAAAAAGAGTGAATATAGGGCTTTGGAAAACCAGGAATTTGGGAAAATTCTGGAATTATTTTGAACTTGGAAAAAGAGGAAATTTGAATTTCCAGGATGGTGGAATGTGTTGAAGGTGGAATGCTTTAAATCGGTTGAAAAATGTGGAAATGGTAGAAGTTTGAAAAATGGCCAATTCATTTTGAATGAAAAAACCTGGAATTCTGGGAAATCTGGGAATTTTTGGGAATTTGTCAAAAATTTGATTCCTGAATAGGCTGAACAGTTTGAAGTTGGAACGGTTTGAATCGGGTGAGAAATGTGGAAGGTAGAGCGCGCCAAAATCTGGAGAATAATAATAATAATAATAATAAGTAGAATAAATAGATGGATTTTGATGTAGAAAAGTGTATGTGTGAATGCTTTGGAGCATTCACACAATAAACAATCAGGGCTTGTTCAAGCCTGCTTTTACAGCACTTCTCTCATTGATGAGGCTCATGATGCTCTGATTTCCTACCTTATTAGCGAGAGGAGCAGCCGGTGCTGCCACCTGGCACTGCTGGAAAATGACTTAGTGGCTAAAAAGTGGAGCTAAGCTCTGCGGGCTGCTTAAGGCTCAATAACTGGTGTAACAGATCCAATGGTATTAATATTTAAGCAGACACCAGAGAGCCAGGCTGAGATGTCCCCAAGTCCGACTAGTGTAAAGCCATGAATCAGCCCTGGTGAAAGCATCCGGTATCCAACGGCAACCCGTCGTGACGCTTCAAATTATTTAGAGCTTTGCCACTTTTTTTTCGAGCAGCAAAGTACATTTAGAGCAAGTCTTGGAAAGGAAAAAAAGCGTAACAGGTTGGCCTAATTTGTCATTGCTGTACTGAAATGTGGGATTTACATAAGAGGAACTTCCAGGAATACGAGGGATGTACTTTGATCCTTAGTGGAAATAAAAGAAGGAAGTTATAAAGTCAGCCATTAGTCAGCAGCTCTTCTCCAAGAGAGTGCAGAAAGCCATCTTCACTTCTCTCTATCCTCTCAAGCTTTGTCTGCTATCAACTTGACTATTTTGCACCCAATACAGTATTGATTGATTGAGACTTTTATTAGTAGATTGCACAGTACAGTACATCCATGCATTTTCTACCGCTTATTCCCTTTTGGGGTCGCGGGGGGGCGCTGGAGCCTATCTCAGCTACAATCGGGCGGAAGGCAGGGTACATATTCCGTACAATTGACCACTAAATGGTAACACCCCAATACGTTTTTCAACTTGTTTAAGTCGGGGCCCACGTTAATCAATTCATGGTAAAATGTCGGTACGCTCTGAAGTGGAGTAAATAAACTCTCTGTGCCACCTCTACTTTGTCCCTTGTGCTATCAACATGCACTGATGAATACACTTCATGCTATTAAACCCCAAAGTTTGTCATTTTAGTATCATTAATATGACAGTAATGTTCTTAGAATCCGGAGAAAACTTGATTAAAGCAATACAAATTTGTTTCAAGGATAACTCCTCAACCAGACATGAAATATGCCTTATATACCTGTATGAATGTATATATGTAAGTTTTACTAGAAACATGTGCTTTTGTAAGGTTTGCCATTTGTTTTTAACTTGATATGACAGATATGTTCTTAGAATCCTGAGAAAACTCATTTGAAGCAATAGAAATTAGTTTCACGGATAACTCCCAAACCAAACTTGCAATATGTCTAAATAGGCCTGTATGTACTGTAAGTATCTCTGTTAGTTCTACTGAAACCATGTGCTTTTGTTAGGTTTACCTAACCTGGAGAAAAGTAGTTCGAAGCAACAAAAAAATGTTTCAAGCATAACTCCTAAACCAAACATGAAATATGTCTAATACTGCCTGTATTAATGTATCTATGTGAGTTTTACTAGAAACATGTGCTTTTGTGGTGGGGTTTGCAAACGCAAAAATTTGTTTGTAACTCAATATGACAGTAATGTTCTTAGAACCCGGAGAAAGCTCGTTTGAAGCAATAAAAATTTGTTTTAAATATAACTCCTTAACCAAAAATGCAATATGTCAAATAATGTATCTCGGTTAGTTCTACTAAAACATGTGCTTTTGTTAGGTTTGCGAACGCAAACATTTGTTTTTAACTTAATATGACAGTAATGTTCTTAGAATCCGGAGAAAACTCGATTGAAGCAATACAAATTTATTTCAAGGATAACTCCTCAACCAGACATGAAATATGCCTTAATATGCCTGTATGAATATATATCTGTAAGTTTTACTAGAAACATGTGCTTTTGTAAAGTTTGCAAACGAAAAAAATTGTTTTTAACTTAATATGACAGTAATGTTCTTAGAATCCTGAGAAAACTAATTTGAAGCAATAGAAATTAGCTTCACGGATAACTCCTAAACCAAACTTGCAATATGTCTAAATATGCCTGTATGTATGTATCTCTGTTAGTTCTACTGAAAACATGTGCTTTTGTTAGGTTTGCAAACGCCAAATGGGTTGTTACCTAACCCGGAGAAAACTAGTTGGAAGCAACAAAAAAATGTTTCAAGGATAACTCCTAAACTAAACATGAAATATGTCTAACAATGCCTGTATTAATGTATCTCTGTGAGTTTTACTAGAAACATGTGCTTTTGTGGGGTTTGCAAACGCAAAAATTTGTTTGTAACTCAATATGACTGTAATGTTCTTAGAACCCGGAGAAAACTCGTTTGAAGCAATAAAAATTTGCTTTAATTATAACTCCTAAACCAAAAATGCAATATGTCAAATAAGTTAGTTCTACTAAAAACATGTGCTTTTGTAAGGTTTGCAAACGCAAAAATTAGTTTTTAACTCAATATGACAATAATGTTCTTAGAACCCGTAGAAAACTAGTTTGAAGCATTAAAAAATGCTTCAAGGACAACTCCTCAACCAAACATGAAGTATGCCTTAATATGCCTGCATTAATGTATCTATGTGAGTTGTACTAGAAACATATGCTTTTGTAAGGTTTGCAAACGCAAACAATAGTTTTTACTTAAATTAGAGAGTAATGTTCTTAGAACCCGGAGAAAACTCATTTAAAGCGATAAAACATGGTTTGAAGTATAACTCCTAAACCAAACATGCAATATGTCTAAATCATTTATGTCGAAATAGCTTGGCTCCAAGTTCCATACTTATAGCATCAAAATCGCTCTCTTCCGGCTTCCGTCTGCTCCAACGTCTCACTCTTCCTTCAAGCTTGCTTCTATAAGCAGCAGTTCATCCTCAATATATTCAGCTTCAAAAAGATAAGGTTGTGAATCCTCATTTGGCCAAAAATAGTCATCTTTGTTGTCTGTTACCAAGTCTGCCATGATTAGAACTAGGTTTGTACGGTATACCGGTATTAGTATAGTACCGCGATACTAATGAATAATTTTCGGTACTATATCGCCTCTGAAACGTACCGGTCCTGCACCCGCCAAAAGATTAGGTGTATAAATGACACAATATGTTACTGCATACGTCAGCAGACTAATTAGGAGTCTTTGTTTGTTTACTTACTACTAAAAGACAAGTTGTCTAGTATGTTCACTATTTTATTAAAAGACTAAATTGCAATAATAAACATATGTTTAATGTACCTTGAGAATTTTTGTTAAACTAAAGCCAATAATGCAATTTGTTTGTGGTCCCCTTTATTTAGAAAAGTACAGAAAAGTATCGAAATCATTTTGGTACTGGTACCAAAATATTGGTATCGGGACAACACTAATTAGAACACACACTCGTGTTTGATTCCGGAAGTAGGAACACACGTGTTGCCAGAAGTCAGACGTGCTATGGAAACAGAAATCAATGCGGGAAAGAAATCAGTCCTGGAAATGATTAAAATGACCAAAATACGGTAAATATTGAACATATTGTTATGAAGGTGTCTGTTACTACATTATATATATACTTGCAGTGTGTATATTGTACATATTACATATTGTTATGAAGGTGTCTGTTACTACATTATATATATACTTGCAGTGTGCATATTGTGCATATTACATATTGTTATGAAGGTGTCTGTTACTACATTATATATATACTTGCAGTGTGTATATTGTACATATTACATATTGTTATGAAGGTGTCTGTTACTACATTATATATATACTTGCAGTGTGCATATTGTGCATAATACATATTGTTATGAAGGTGTCTGTTACTACATTATATATATACTTGCAGTGTGTATATTGTACATATTACATATTGTTATGAAGGTGTCTGTTACTACATTATATATATACTTGCAGTGTGTATATTGTACGTATTACATATTGTTATGAACTGTTACTACATTATATATATACTTGCAGTGTGTATATTGAACATATTACATATTGTTATGAACTGTTACTACATTATATATATACTTGCAGTGTGTATATTGTACATATTACATATTGTTATGAACTGTTACTACATTATATATATACTTGCAGTGTGTATATTGAACATATTACATATTGTTATGAAGGTGTGTTACTACATTATATATATACTTGCAGTGTGTATATTGTACATATTACATATTGTTATGAACTGTTACTACATTATATATATACTTGAAGTGTGTATATTGTACATATTACATATTTTAATGAAGGTGTCTGTTACTACATTATATATATACTTGCAGTGTGTATATTGTGCATATTACATATTGTTATGAACTGTTACTACATTATATATATATACTTGTAGTGTGTATATTGTACATATTACATATTGTAATGAAGGTGTCTGTTACTACATTATATATATACTTGCAGTGTGTATATTGTACATATTACATATTGTTATGAAGGTGTCTGTTACTACATTATATATATACTTGCAGTGTGTATATTGTACATGTTACATATTGTTATGAACTGTTACTACATTATATATATACTTGTAGTGTGTATATTGTACTTATTACATATTGTAATGAAGGTGTCTGTTACTACATTATATATATACTTGCAGTGTGTATATTGTACATATTACATATTGTTATGAAGGTGTCTGTTACTACATTATATATATATACTTGCAGTGTGTATATTGTACATATTACATATTGTTATGAAGGTGTCTGTTACTACATTATATATACACTTGCAGTGTGTATATTGTACATATTACATATTGTTATGAAGGTGTCTGTTACTACATTATATATATACTTGCAGTGTGTATATTGTACATATTACATATTGTTATGAAGGTGTCTGTTACTACATTATATATATACTTGTAGTGTGTATATTGTACATATTACATATTGTTATGAAGGTGTCTGTTACTACATTATATATATACTTGCAGTGTGTATATTGTACATATTACATATTGTTATGAAGGTGTCTGTTACTACATTATATATATACTTGCAGTGTGTATATTGTGCATATTACATATTGTTATGAACTGTTACTACATTATATATATACTTGTAGTGTGTATATTGTACATATTACATATTGTAATGAAGGTGTCTGTTACTACATTATATATATACTTGCAGTGTGTATATTGTACATATTACATATTGTTATGAAGGTGTCTGTTACTACATTATATATATACTTGCAGTGTGTATATTGTACATATTACATATTGTTATGAACTGTTACTACATTATATATATACTTGTAGTGTGTATATTGTACTTATTACATATTGTAATGAAGGTGTCTGTTACTACATTATATATATACTTGCAGTGTGTATATTGTACATATTACATATTGTTTTGAAGGTGTCTGTTACTACATTATATATATACTTGCAGTGTGTATATTGTACATATTACATATTGTTATGAAGGTGTCTGTTACTACATTATATATACACTTGCAGTGTCTATATTGTACATATTACATATTGTTATGAAGGTGTCTGTTACTACATTATATATATACTTGCAGTGTGTATATTGTACATATTACATATTGTTATGAAGGTGTCTGTTACTACATTATATATATACTTGTAGTGTGTATAGTGTACATATTACATATTGTTATGAAGGTGTCTGTTACTACATTATATATATACTTGTAGTGTGTATATTGTACATATTACATATTGTTATGAAGGTGTCTGTTACTACATTATATATATACTTGCAGTGTGTATATTGTGCATATTACATATTGTTATGAACTGTTACTACATTATATATATACTTGCAGTGTGTATATTGTACATATTACATATTGTTATGAAGGTGTCTGTTACTACATTATATATATACTTGCAGTGTGTATATTGTACATATTACATATTGTTATGAAGGTGTCTGTTACTACATTATATATATACTTGCAGTGTGTATATTGTACATATTACATATTGTTATGAAGGTGTCTGTTACTACATTATATATATACTTGCAGTGTGTATATTGTACATATTACATATTGTTATGAAGGTGTCTGTTACTACATTATATATATACTTGCAGTGTGTATATAAAACGTTGAGTTCTTGACGTTCTTTTACAGGACTTTGAAGGCTACAACGATGACTCCCGTTAGCTGCATCTTTCATGCGTTTTTTTTAATTATTATAATCGTAAAAAAAAGACGTGTGATCTTGTCTCTCATTAAAAAAAAGAAGAAGAAGCCCGCTTGTCTTAGCAGAAATCAATTGCTTGTCCCATCCCTGGCAGATTGCCACGTGCAGGGTGTGGTTGGTCTTTTCTCAGAAAGTGTCAGCTCCACGGGGCGGGGAGAGGCCAGGAGGGGCCAACAATGAGGGAAGATTTGCCCAACGAACATGCCGACCCAGTTAACCCGCGAAGAGAGTTACATCATGACTGTACCTCCAAACAAGCCCTGGTTGGCGGGTGGGGTGGGGGGTGGGGGAGGACACCCGTGCTTCAAGCCATGCCATTATGTCACAGGTGCCGCTGTTATATAAGCGTTCCCTCAGAGGTCAATGGGTCAGTAAATAAACAGCTTATCTCTGACCCTCCCCCCACATCCCAGACGTGGGCCTTCCTTTGTTTTCCGCACAAAGAGTTAACTGCCGTCTCGAAAGCAAACGTGCGAGACTTCTCTGCTGGGAGTGCGACGACTCAAGTCAGTCCAGCCGAGCGTTGCAGCATATCAAATAGTAGCTGATAACATTCCTCGCGTGTCCTCAGGCACAGACCACGCCGTGCACAGACCCGAGGCGACCGCGTGAGGCCAACATGGGCGTGCAAACGTCTGGTGGGGGTGAGAGAAAGGTTCCCTTGAATGCGTGAGAACAACGCAAAATATCTCTTTGTAGATCTCGGAAGCAAAAACAAGGTGCAGACTAAACCTGCCTGGACTTCAACACGCAAACAGCTGAAGGGTGGGAAGGTGGACTGGTTACTTGATATTAGGGAAGGCTATGCAAAATTAAACTGAAACTGAACTGCTGCAAAGTAAACAAAAACAGAATGCTGGACGACAGCAAAGACTTACAGCGTGTGGAGCAGAGATGGCCTCCACAAAATACATCCGCAATGAAAATGACAATCAACAATGTCCCCACAAAGAACGATAAATAATCTTGATTGCTAAAACAAAGCAGGTGCGGGGAACAGCGCTCAAAGAAAGACATGAAACTGCTACAGGACAATACCAACAAAACAGGAAAAGTCACCAAAATAGGAGCGCAAGACAAGAACTAAAACACTACACAGGAAAACAGCAAAAAACTCAAAATAAGTCAGGGCGTGGTGTGACAGTACACCTACTTTGAGACAAAAAAATGTGCCTTGGCTCAGAAAAGGTTGAAAAACACTGATCTACCGCTTAAACCACAAATAAACAAAAGGCGAGTGCCGCTAAGAAAAGGCGTTGAAGCTTAGAGAAGGCTATGCAGAACGAAACTAAAACTGAACGAGCTGCAAAGTAAACAAAAACAGAATGCTGGACGACAGCAAAGACTTACAGCGTGTGGAGCAGACGGCGTCCACAAAGTACATCCGCAATGAAAATGACAATCGACTAACAAAGGAGGATAGCGTCCGCACAACTTAAATAATCTTGATTGCCGAAACAAAGCAGGTGCGGGGAATAGCGCTCAAAGGAAGACATGAAACTGCTACAGGAAAATACCAACAAAACAGGAAAAGCCACCATAATAGGAGCGCAAGACAAGAACTAAAACACTACACACAGGAAAACAGCAAAAAAGTCCAAATAAGTCAGGACGTGATGTGACAGGTGGTGACAGTACACCTACTTTGAGACAAGAGCTATAGTGATGGTTATGCTTTAAAGTCATACCCAACAATTGTGACGACGACTTTTTACTGTCAATATCGACTACTGAGTTTAATTTTTTTTATGATTTCCGCTGGTGGTAAGCCGCCGGATTTTTTCAATGAAAAAAATGTGCCTTAACTCAAAAAAGGTTGAAAACACTGATCTAATGCTTAAACCAAAAATAAACAAAAGGCGAGTGCCGCTAAGAAAAGGCGTTGAAGCTATGGGAAGGCTATGCAGAACGAAACTAAAACTGAACGGGCTGCAAAGTAAACAAAAACAGAATGCTGGATGACAGCAAAGACTGGGGCGGGGTGGTATAGCTCGGTTGGTAAAGTGGCCGTGCCAGCAACTTGAGGGTTCCAGGTTCGATCCCCGCTTCCGCCATCCTAGTCACTACCGTTGTGTCCTTGGGCAAGACACTTTACCCACCTGCTCCCAGTGCCACCCACACTGGTTTAAGAATGTAACTTAGATATTGGGTTTCACTATGTAAAGCACTTTGAGTCACTAGAGAAAAGCGCTATACAAATATAATTCACTTCACTTCCAGCGTGTGGAGCAGACAGCGTCCACAAAGTACATCCGTACATGACAATCAACAATGTCTCCACAAAGAAGGATAGCGTCCGCACAACTTAAATAGTCTTGAATGCGAAAACAAAGCAGGTGCGGGGAATAGCGCTCAAGGAAGACATGAAAATACCAACAAAACAGGAAAAGCCACCAAAATAGGAGCGCAAGACAAGAACTAAAACACTACACACAGGAAAACAGCAAAAAAAGTCCAAATAAGTCAGGACGTGATGTGACAGGTGGTGACAGTACACCTACTTTGAGACAAGAGCTATAGTGATGCATGCTTGGTTATGCTTTAAAGTCATACCCAACAATTGTGACGACGACTTTTTACTGTCAATATCGACTACTGAGTTTAATTTTTTATGATTTCCGCTGGTGGTAAGCCGCCGGATATTTTCAATGAAAAAAATGTGCCTTAACTCAAAAAAGGTTGAAAACACTGATCTAATGCTTAAACCAAAAATAAACAAAAGGCGAGTGCCCCTAAGAAAAGGTATTGAAGCTTAGAGAAGGCTATGCAGAACGAAACTAAAACTGAACAAGCTGCAAAGTAAACAAAAACAGAATGCTGGACGACAGCAAAGACTTACAGCGTGTGGAGCAGACGGCGTCCACAAAGTACATCCGCAATGAAAATGACAATCAACCAACAAAGGAGGATAGCGTCCGCACAACTTAAATATTCTTGATTGCCAAAACAAAGCAGGTGCGGGGAATAGCGCTCAAAGGAAGACATGAAACTGCTACAGGAAAATACCAACAAAACAGGAAAGGCCACCATAATAGGAGCGCAAGACAAGAACTAAAACACTACACACAGGAAAACAGCAAAAAAGTCAAAATAAGTCAGGGTGTGCTGTGACAGGTGGTGACAGTACACCTACTTTGAGACAAGAGCTATAGTGATGCATGCTTGGTTATGCTTTAAAGTCATACCCAACAATTGTGACGACGACTTTTTACTGTCAATATCGACTACTGAGTTTAATTTTTTTATGATTTCCGCTGGTGGTAAGCCGCCGGATATTTTCAATGAAAAAAATGTGCCTTAACTCAAAAAAGGTTGAAAACACTGATCTAATGCTTAAACCAAAAATAAACAAAAGGCGAGTGCCGCTAAGAAAAGGCGTTGAAGCTATGGGAAGGCTATGCAGAACGAAACTAAAACTGAACGGGCTGCAAAGTAAACAAAAACAGAATGCTGGACGACAGCAAAGACTTACAGCGTGTGGAGCAGACGGCGTCCACAAAGTACATCCGCAATGAAAATGACAATCAACCAACAAAGGAGGATAGCGTCCGCACAACTTAAATATTCTTGATTGCCAAAACAAAGCAGGTGCGGGGAATAGCGCTCAAAGGAAGACATGAAACTGCTACAGGAAAATACCAACAAAACAGGAAAGGCCACCATAATAGGAGCGCAAGACAAGAACTAAAACACTACACACAGGAAAACAGCAAAAAAGTCAAAATAAGTCAGGGTGTGCTGTGACAGGTGGTGACAGTACACCTACTTTGAGACAAGAGCTATAGTGATGCATGCTTGGTTATGCTTTAAAGTCATACCCAACAATTGTGACGACGACTTTTTACTGTCAATATCGACTACTGAGTTTAATTTTTTTATGATTTCCGCTGGTGGTAAGCCGCCGGATATTTTCAATGAAAAAAATGTGCCTTAACTCAAAAAAGGTTGAAAACACTGATCTAATGCTTAAACCAAAAATAAACAAAAGGCGAGTGCCGCTAAGAAAAGGCGTTGAAGCTTAGGGAAGGCTATGCAGAACGAAACTAAAACTGAACGGGCTGCAAAGTAAACAAAAACAGAATGCTGGATGACAGCAAAGACTGGGGCGGGGTGGTATAGCTCGGTTGGTAAAGTGGCCGTGCCAGCAACTTCAGGGTTCCAGGTTCGATCCCCGCTTCCGCCATCCTAGTCACTACCGTTGTGTCCTTGGGCAAGACACTTTACCCACCTGCTCCCTGTGCCACCCACACTGGTTTAAGAATGTAACTTAGATATTGGGTTTCACTATGTAAAGCACTTTGAGTCACTAGAGAAAAGCGCTATACAAATATAATTCACTTCACTTCCAGCGTGTGGAGCAGACAGCGTCCACAAAGTACATCCGTACATGACAATCAACAATGTCTCCACAAAGAAGGATAGCGTCCGCACAACTTAAATAGTCTTGAATGCGAAAACAAAGCCGGTGCGGGGAATAGCGCTCAAGGAAGACATGAAAATACCAACAAAACAGGAAAAGCCACCAAAATAGGAGCGCAAGACAAGAACTAAAACACTACACACAGGAAAACAGCAAAAAAAGTCCAAATAAGTCAGGACGTGATGTGACAGGTGGTGACAGTACACCTACTTTGAGACAAGAGCTATAGTGATGCATACTTGGTTATGCTTTAAAGTCATATCCAACAATTGCGGCGACGACTTTTTACTGTCAATATCGACCACTGAGTTTAATTTTTTTATGATTTCCGCTGGTGGTAAGCCGCCGGATTTTTTCAATGAAAAAAATGTGCCTTAACTCAAAAAAGGTTGAAAACACTGATCTAATGCGTAAACCAAAAATAAACAAAAGGCGAGTGCCCCTAAGAAAAGCCATTGAAGCTTAGGGAAGGCTATGCAGAATGAAACTAAAACTGAACTGGCTGCAAAGTAAACAAAAACAGAATGCTGGACGACAGCAAAGACTTACAGCGTGTGGAGCAGACGGCGTCCACAAAGTACATCCGCAATGAAAATGACAATCAACCAACAAAGGAGGATAGCGTCTGCACAACTTAAATATTCTTGATTGCCAAAACAAAGCAGGTGCGGGGAATAGCGCTCAAAGGAAGACATGAAACTGCTACAGGAAAATACCAACAAAACAGGAAAGGCCACCATAATAGGAGCGCAAGACAAGAACTAAAACACTACACACAGGAAAACAGCAAAAAAGTCAAAATAAGTCAGGGTGTGCTGTGACAGGTGGTGACAGTACACCTACTTTGAGACAAGAGCTATAGTGATGCATGCTTGGTTATGCTTTAAAGTCATACCCAACAATTGTGACGACGACTTTTTACTGTCAATATCGACCACTGAGTTTAATTTTTTTATGATTTCCGCTGGTGGTAAGCCGCCGGATTTTTTCAATGAAAAAAATGTGCCTTAACTCAAAAAAGGTTGAAAACACTGATCTAATGCTTAAACCAAAAATAAACAAAAGGCGAGTGCCCCTAAGAAAAGCCATTGAAGCTTAGGGAAGGCTATGCAGAATGAAACTAAAACTGAACTGGCTGCAAAGTAAACAAAAACAGAATGCTGGACGACAGCAAAGACTTACAGTGGAGCAAAGACGGCGTCCACAAAGTACATCCGCAATGAAAATGACCATGGCAACCTGAAGTGTACTGCCTGGTGGTAAAGTCCGTAGGGTCCAACAGTACAGATTGTACCCTGTGGGACCCACACCCCTTCTTCTCTTGGTGTACAGGTGTTTGTGAGTCAACTAGGAGGGTCAAAGACCAGAGTCAGGTGCAGGTGATGGAGCCTTGGCACAAGTCTTTCAGCAAAGGACTCCAAAAACATCTATTATCTTTTGTCTTTCATTGGGAGGGACCATTGACTGGTCTGACAGCTCTTGTGAGCTTTAAATCACACAGGCCTGCGTGTGCTGACCGTAACTCTCTTGCCTGCACGGGAATATTGACATCCAGCATAAAGACATGGTGGAGTGTGACCGTCCGATTCCAGCATATACTCAGCCGTGCATTACTTCATCTCTTTAACTCTTAAGGGAGCGTCAGGGAGGCCTCGCCCGCATTGACTAGCTCATCAAATTTGCCTCAATTAGTTAGAGTGGGCACTCTCTGGTAGGCCTGAGTGCAGAAACAAAAACAACTTGCATTGTTCTAATCTTCGAGATCCTGGTTAACAAAAGGACAGTTAGGGCCATTATTATTATGTTTACAGTGTGTGTGTGTGCAGGGATGCCCCATTAACCGTCAACGCCAGGCCCGCAGCACAAAGCCAGCTCGTTCCGCTGCAGTGAGTCTGACATTAGAGCCGGCATGAGACCAGACACCCTTTGAAACCCGGAGAAAACCTGAGCGGTTAAAACGAGATACAGACAAGGGTAATGCTCACTGTCAGCGTTCTTTGCTAAAGTTGAAACAAGTTTGACCGAGTTTACATGACAACAATGTCTCTGTTTACAATTCCACACCGCCTACTAGTGGCCCGGCATGAACATAACAGCGTTTTCAGTCATTAGTCCGTCCTCGGTCCATCCATTTTTTTCTACACTGCTTAGGCCTAACACTGCTGAATTATTCTTGAATCAAAAACCGAAAAAAAAAATCCATCAATCAAAGTTTATTTACAGAACCCAAAAGCAGTGAAGTTGGCACGTTGTGTACATCGTAAATAAAAAGAGAATACAATGATTTGCAAATCCTTTTCAACTTATATTCAATTAAATTGCAAAGACAAGATACGTAACCTTCATTTTTTTTCTGCAAATAATCATTAACTTAGAATTTACTGGCAGCAACACATCGCAAAACAAGTTGTCACAGGGGCATTTTTACCACTGTGTTACATGGCCTTTCCTTTTAACAACACTCAGTAAACGTTTGGGAACTGAGACGACACATTTTTGAAGCTTCTCAGGTGGAATTCTTTCCCATTCTTGCTTGATGTACAGCTTAAGTTGTTCAACAGTCCGGGGGTCTCCCTTGTGCTATTTTAGGCTTCATAATGCGCCACACATTTTCAATGGGAGACAGGTCTGGACTACAGGCAGGCCAGTCTAGTACCCGCACTCTTTTACTATGAAGCCATGCTGTTGTAACATGTGCAGAATGTGGCTTGGCATTGTCTTGCTGAAATAAGCAGGGGCGTCTATGATAACGATGTTTGGATGGCAACATATGTTGCTCCAAAACCGGTATGTACCTTTCAGCATTAATTAAACAGATGTGTAAGTTACCCATGTCTTGGGCACTAATACACCCCCATACCATCACAGATGCTGGCTTTTCAACTTTGCACCTAGAACAGTCCGGATGGTTCTTTTCCTCTTTGGTCCGGAGGACAAAACGTCCACAGTTTCCAAAAACATTTTGAAATGTGGACTCGTCAGACCACAGAACACTTTTCCACTTTGCATCCGTCCATCTTAGATGAGCTCGGGCCCAGCTAAGTCGGTGGCATTTATGGGTGTTGTTGATAAATGGCTTTGGCTTTGCATAGTAGAGTTTTAACTTGCACTTACAGATGTAGCGACCAACTGTAGTTACTGACAGTGGTTTTCTGAAGTGTTCCTGAGCCCATGTGGTGATATCCTTTACACACTGATGTCGCTTTTTGATGCAGTACTGCCTGAGGGATCCAAGGTCACGGGCATTGCTGCTTACGTGCAGTGATTTCTCCAGATTCTCTGAACCTTTCGATGATATTACGGAGTGTAGATGGTGAAATCCCCAAATTCCTTCCAAATGTTGTTCTTAAACAATTTGCTCAGACATTTGTTGACAAAGTGGTGACCCTCGCCCCATCCTTGTTTGTGAATGACTGAGCATTTCATGGAAGCTGCTTTTATACCCAATCATGGCACCCACCTGTTCCCAATTAGCATGTTCACCTGTGGGATGTTCCAAATAAGTGTTTGATGAGCATTCCTCAACTTTCTCAGTCTTTTTTTGCCACTTGTGCCAACTTTTTTGAAACATGTTGCAGGCATCAAATTCCCAATGAGCTAATATTTGGTAAAAATAACAAAGTTTACCAGTTCGAACGTTAAATATCTTGTCTTTGCAGTCTATTCAATTGAATATAAGTTGAAAAGGATTTGCAAATCATTGTATTCTGTTTTTATTTACCATTTTACACAACGTGACAACTTCACTGCTTTTGTATAGAGCCCTTAATCGCAAATGCCTAAATGGGCTGCACAAAAAATGGTTCTTCTTGTCACTGGAGGATCTACACATGTTAATTATGAAGCCGTTCTTCGTCCCCGGCTAGAATACTACAAGGCCACGCCCCAACGTGTCAATCAAACACACACATGCCTGCCATGGCCTGATTTATCACCCAAAAACATGCGGACACACCTCACATACCACAGTCAACTAAATTCTCCTTAGACAGTCTTCTGAAAACTGAAAGCGGAGCCAACTCACAGACGGGACCCCGTGCTCGCCTCGGTGGTCCCATCCCTTCAAATGCTAATCAGATAAGCTGCAGATGCCTCTGAATAAATAAGCTACATGAATGGAGGGCACAGTGAATATATGCCAGAACTAACTCCACCCCCACACTCGGCGTCTTTTTAATGGCGCCGTCACTGGCGTGGAAGAAGTGTTATGTTGCCTTTTGAACATTGTTCCACAGGTATGAATTCCTTTCTTCCTGCCGCCGGTAATGGACCCCACCTGGCAAAACCTCGCCACCGCAATGAAACATGCTACAGCACCTACCGTATTTTTCGGACTACATGCAGCAAGTGCGCTCTTTAAGTCAATTAGTGTGCGAGGAATATATATGTATGAATACATTTATATATATATATATATATATATATATATATATATATATATATATATATATATATATATATATATATACACATATACATATATAAATACATATATACACATATACATATATAAATACATATATACACATATATATACATATACATAGACATATACATATATACACACACACACACAAACATTTACATATAATATATATACCGTATTTTTCGGGCTATAAGTCGCAGTTTTTTTCATAGTTTGGCCGGGGGTGCGACTTATACTCAGGAGCGACTTATGTGTGAAATTATCATCACATTAGCGTACAATATCCAATAATATTATTTAGCTCATTCACGTAAGAGACTAGACCAGGGGTCGGCAACCCAAAATGTTGAAAGAGCCATATTGGAGCAAAAATACAAAAAACAAATCTGTCTGGAGCCGCAAAAAATTAAAAGCCATATTACATACAGATAGTGTGTCATGAGATATGAATTGAATTAAGAGGACTTAAAGGAAACTAAATGACCTCAAATATACCTACAAATGAGGCATAATGATGCAATATGTAGTACATATTGCATCATGCTATTTAGGCTAGCTATATGTACATACTATGTACATATAGCTAGCCTAAATAGCATGTTAGCATCGATTAGCTTGGAGTCATGCAGTGACCAAATATGCCTGATTAGCACTCCACACAAGTCAATAACATCAACAAAACTCACCTTTGTGCATTCATGCACAACATTAAAAGAGTGGTGGACAATATGAGACAGAAAAAGAAGTGGCATAAAACACGTCCTAGGAAGTCGGAGAAAGTTATATATGTAAACAAAATACGGTGAGTTCAAGGACCGCCAAAATTAGTAGGACAAAACGGCGCTCGCCAAATACTCGAATCAGTGAAGCATGTTTAATATAAACAGTGTGATTTATAACAATTAGGGAGGTTTGTGTCATGTTTGTCCTCCTACAGAAACCATATTAAAACGCAAAATATTTATTTTCCCGTCTTCTTTTTCCATTTTTCACACATTTTTGAAAAAGCTCCAGAGAGCCACTAGGGCGGCGCTAAAGAGCAGCATGCGGCCCTAGAGCTGCGGGTTGCCGACCCCCGGACTAGATGTATAAGATTTCATGGGATTTAGCGATTAGGAGTGACAGATTGTTTGGTAAACGTATAGCATGTTCTATATGTTATAGTTATTTGAATGACTCTTACCATAATATGTTACGTTAAAGGCCTACTGAAATGAATTTTTTTTATTTAAACGGGGATAGCAGATCCATTCTATGTGTCATACTTGATCATTTTGCGATATTGCCATATTTTTGCTGAAAGGATTTAGTATAGAACAACGTCGATAAAGTTCGCAACTTTTGGTCTCTGATAAAAAAAAACCTTGCCCCTACCGGAAGTCGCGTGACGTTGTCAGTTGTTCACTCCCTCATATTTTCCTATTGTTTTCAACGCAGCTAGAGATATTCGGACCGTGAAAGTGACGATTACCCCATTAATTTGAGCGAGGATGAAAGATTTGTGGACGAGGAACGTTAGAGTGGTTAGAACGTTAGAATGCAGTGAAATACATATTTTTTTTCGCTCTGACCGTAACTTAGGTACAAGCTGGCTCATTGGATTCCACACTCTCTCTTTTTTCTATTGTGGATCACGGATTTGTATTTTAAACCACCTCGGATACTATATCCTCTTGAAAATGAGAGTCGAGAACGCGAAATGGACATTACAGTGCCTTTTATCTCCACGACAATACATCGACAAAGCTCTTTAGCATCTTTAGCATGAGCTAACGTGATAGCATCTGTCTCAAATGCAGATAGAAACAAAATAAATAAATCCCTGACTGGAAGGATAGACAGAAGATCAACAATACTATTAAACCATGTACATGTAACTACACGGTTAATAGATCTCAGCCTGGCAAAGCTTAACAATGCTGTTGCTAACGACGCTAAGGCTAACTTAGCAACCGGAGCTCACAGAGCTATGATAAAAACATTAGCGCTCCACCTACGCCAGCCAGCCCTCATCTGCTTTGCTCAGCAACACCCGTGCTCACCTGCGTTCCAGCGATTGACGGCGCGACGAAGGACTTCACCAGATCATCCGTGCGGTGGGTCTGCTAGCATCGGCTAGGCGTCTGCTAGCATCAGCTAGCATCGGCTAGGCGTCTGCTATCCGAGTAAGTGGTCCTTGTGTTGCTACAGCCACCTACGACGTTCTTCTTTGCAGCCTCCATTGTTCATTAAACAAATTGCAAAAGATTCACCAACACAGATGTCCAGAATACTGTGGAATTATGAAATGAAAACAGAGCTTTTTTGTATTGTATTCAATGAAGAAGGCATACCTCTGTTCCTCGGGCTACGTCACGCGCATACGTCATCCTTCGAAGGCTTTTTCAACCGGAAGTGTGGCGGGAAATTTAAAATGTCACTTTATAAGTTAACCCGGCCGTATTGGCATGTGTTGCAATGTTAAGATTTCATCATTGATATATAAACTATCAGACTGCGTGGTCGCTAGTAGTGGCTTTCAGTAGGCCTTTAACATACCAGGCACGTTCTCAGTTGGTTATTTATGCCTCATATAACGTACACTTATTCAGCCTGTTGTTCACTATTCTTTATTTATTTTAAATTGCCTTTCAAATGTCTATTCTTGGTGTTGGCTTTTATCAAATACATTTCCCCCAAAAATGCAACTTATACTCCAGTGCGACTTATATATGTTTTTTTCCTTCTTTATTACGCATTTTCGGCCGGTGCGACTTATACTCCGAAAAATACGGTATTTTTCCTTTGCAGACTTAAGGTGGGAAGAACAGAGTGTCTTTTATAGCGTTGTGTTTCAACCTTTTTTGAGCCAAGGCACATTTTTTGCGTTTAAAAAAATTGCGGAGGCACACCACCAGCAGAAATCACTAAAAAACAAAACTCAGTTGACAGTAAAAAGTCGTTGTCGCAATTGTTGGATATGACTTTAAACCGTAACCAAGCATGCATCAATATAGCTCTTGTCTCAAAGTAGGTGTACTGTCACCACCTGTCACATCACACCCTGACTTATTTGGAGTTTTTTGCTGTTTTCCTGTGTGTGGTGTTTTAGTTCTTGTCTTGCGCTCCTATTTTGGTAGCTTTTTCACTTTTTTTGGTATTTTCCTGTAGCAGTTTCATGTCTTCCTTTGAGCGATAATTCCCCGCATCTACTTTGTTTTAGCAATCAAGAATATTTCAGTTGTTTTTATCCTTCTTTGTGGGGACATTGTTGATTGTCATGTCATGTTCGGATGTACTTTGTCTTTGCTCCACAGTAAGTCTTTGCTGTCGTCCAGCATTCAAGGGTTTTATTCAAGGGTTTTATTGGTCACATGCAGAGTACACCACAGTGAAATGCTTTTTTCCATGCTCTTCAGATATTGCGTACAGTGGGATCCAAACACTAGTTGCTGAATTCATTACACTAAATACAAAAAATACAACAATTTGAATAGCTCTGATGTACATTAATTACAAGACAATAAGTTGCACAATGAGTCCCAGTAGTTATGGTAGAAGTATCAGTACAAGTAAAAGTACAGTAGTCACATACAGTACCAGTGTAATATCAAATAGTATAACAGTATATACAGTATATACAGTATAGGAAGTAATAAATATTAAAGGCCTACTGAAACCCACTACTACCGACCACGCAGTCTGATAGTTTATATATCAATGATGAAACTTGAAACTTATAAAGTGCAATTTTAAATTTCCCGCTAAACTTCCGATTGGAAACGTCTATGTATGATGACGTATGCGCGTGACGTCATGACGGCAACGGAAGTATTCGTACCCAATGTGTCACCATACAAACAGCTGTTTTCATCGAACAATTCCACAGTATTCTGGACATCTGTGTTGGTGAATCTGTTGCAATTTGTTTAATGGACAATGGAGACTGCAAAGAAGAAAGTTGTAGGTGCGATCGGTGTATTAGCGGCGGACTACAGCAACACAATCAGGAGGTTGTGTTGTGTTTGACCTGGATAGCAGACGCACTACCGTGAGTACAGCTTTGGCTACCAAACATTTGATCGCTTGCCCATACGTGCGTGTCGCTATGTGCATGTCACGTACGTAACTTTGGGGAAATATATGTTTCTTGCCGACTCTGATGGCGGCCAGGGTGTCGTCGAAAGCTACAACCCCCGCCGCCGCCGCCGCTCCGTAGTTAGCTTCAATTGTTAAGCTTCGCCAAGCTGGAAATGATTAACTGTGGGGTTACATGTTCATGGTTTAATAGTATTGTTGATCTTCTGTCTATCCTTCCAGTCAAGGTTTTTTTTTATTTTGTTTCTATCTGCATTTGAGCCTGATGCTATCACGTTAGCTACGTAGCTAAGTTAGTTAGCTTCAATTGTTAAGCTTCGCCAAGCTGGAAATTATTAACCGTGTATTTACATGTTCATGGTTTAATAGTATTGTTGATCTTCTGTCTATCCTTCCAGTCAGGGTTTTTTTTTTATTTTGTTTCTATCTGCATTTGAGCCCGATGCTATCACGTTAGCTCCGTAGCTAAAGTGCGTCAACGATGTATAGATAAAAGTCACTGTGAATGTCCATTTCGCGTTCTCGACTCTCATTTTCAAGAGGATATAGTATCCGAGGTGGTTTAAAATACAAATCCGTGATCCACAATAGAAAAAGGAGAGAGTGTGGAATCCAATGAGACCTTGTACCTAGGTTACGGTCAGAGCGAAAAAAGATACACCCTGCACTGCCTCTAGTCCTTCGCTCTAACGTTCCTCATCCACAAATCTTTCATCCTCGCTCAAATTAATGGGGTAATCGTCGCTTTCTCGGTCCGAATCTCTCTCGCTCCATTGTAAACAACGGGGAATTGTGAGGAATCCTTCCTCCTGTGACGTCACTCTACTTCCGGTACAGACAAGGCTTTTTTTTTATCAGCGACCAAAAGTTGCGAACTTTATCGTCGTTGTTCTATACTAAATCCTTTCAGCAAAAATATGGCAATATCGCGAAATGATCAAGTATGACACATAGAATGGATCTGCTATCCCCATTTAAATAAAAGAAAATTCATTTCAGTAGGCCTTTAAGGTGTCTACAGTTCTTTAGGTAGTTGAGTAGTGACAGCAGTATGAACAGAGGTAATAGAACAGTATGACTTCTTTATACTCTTGTTTTTACATTATTTACAGTCTTTGAATGAAGAGTATTGTAGTCCGGTAATTACAGTGGTAAGTAAAGTGATTCTTGTGCGTGCGGTTTTGTGCAATTGTGTTTTTGTTTACTTTGTAGCCAGTTCAGTTTTAGTTTCGTTCTGCACAGCCTTCCCTAAGCTTCAATGCCTTTTCTTAGGGGCACTCACCTTTTGTTTATTTTTGGTTTAAGGATTAGACACTTTTTTACCTGCACGCTGCCTCCCCGCTGTTTCCGACATCTACAAAGCAATTAGCTACCGGCTGCCACCTACTGATATGGAAGAGTATTACACGGTTACTCTGCCGAGCTCCAGACAGCACCGACACTCAACAACAACACATCATTTGCAGACTATAATTACTGCTTTGCAAAAAATATTTTTAACCCAAATAGGTGAAATTAGATAATCTCCCACAGCACACCAGACAGTGGTTGAAAAACATAGTTTTATAGGAATAATCCGGTGCTACAGTACCTAAAGAACACACCAGCTTATGGGCGCCTGAACGCAGCACGGCCATGGAAGTCAATGACAGTGGCCTTTCTGTATTAGGACTGCTCGGCTATTAATTCCCAGTTAAATGGGGTTTATGCTCCAGCATCAGCCCAGAACTATCCAGTTAGCTCCAGAAAGCACATCCAGGTTCGAACATGGATGTCACATGCCTCACATTGCAACACATGACTACAAGAGGCGCGATGCTGGCTCCACTTTGGTGTTATTTACATCCCGGGGATCAAGGGGATTAACTAATACGTAGTTTGCACCGGACACGTACTCTGCAGCTGCACGGGCCGCATGAGCCAACATTTTGTTCAACTCCTGGCGTATTTCAACTGGCGCCGTTATCACAAGGCTCAGCGGTGCTTTGGACACAGTTTAAAAGGCTCACTGGGAGGAAAAAAAAACCCCAAAGCTGAAGGTAAACACAATTCAATGCTATATATTCCCATCGGCACTTTTCATATGAATCAAGGTTATTTTCACATACAACATATTCTGGACTGCTGGAACACTGCTGGACTCTAGAAAGAGGTTCCGCAGCCTCCGTAGCAGAACCTCCAGGTTCTGTAACAGCTTCTTCCCTCAGGCCGTAAGACTCTTGAACGCATTAAAATAATCCCTTCAATTTCCCCCCAAAAATGGATTAACTGGCTGGAATATAAAGACAATATAACATACATCCATAAACGTGGATGCATATGCAAAAGTGCAATATATTTATCTGTACAGTAATCTATTTATTTATATCTTTTTTTTATCCTGCACTACAACCAGCTAATGCAACAAAATGTCGTTCTTATCTGTACTGTAAAGTTCAAATTTGAATGACAATAAACAGGAAGTCTAAGTCTAGTCCAGTCTTCTGATTCCAGAAGTGCCTATCCCTTCTGACCAGTCCAGTTGACAGACCGAAGACTTGTTTACAGATCATTTAAACATGTGACATTGCTATGCATGTCTCTTTTTTTTTGCACGCTGTCCTGTGGCCATAGTAGAAATGCCAAACTGATCAGGATTTGCTGGCCACCACACAGTTTTCTCAGGACTGTATTCCTTTGTAGAAACCATCTTAGCAACCTCATCATTGCAAATTGAGGTCATCCCCTTAAAGGCCTACTGAAATGAGATTTTCTTATTTAAACGGGGATAGCAGATCCATTCTATGTGTCATACTTGATCATTTCGCGATATTGCCATATTTTTGCTGAAAGGATTTAGTAGAGAACATTGACGATAAAGTTCGCAACTTCTGATCGCTGATAAAAAAGCCTTGCCTGTACCGGAAGTAGCGTGACGTCGCAGGTTGTGGAGCTCCTCACATCTGCACATTGTTTAAAATCCTAGCCACCAGCAGCGAGAGCGATTCGGACCGAGAAAGCGACGATTCCCCCATTAATTTGAGCGAGGATGAAAGATTTGTGGATGAGGAAAGTGAGAGTGAAGGACTAGAGGGCAGTGGAAGCGATTCAGATAGGGGAGATGCTGTGAGAGGCGGGTGGGACCTGATATTCAGCTGGGAATGACTAAAACAGTAAATAAACACAAGACATATATATACTCTATTAGCCACAACACAACCAGGCTTATATTTAATATGCCACAAATTAATCCCGCATAACAAACACCTCCCCCCTCCCGTCCATATAACCCGCCAATACAAATCAAACACCCGCACAACACACTCAATCCCACAGCCCAAAGTACCGTTCACCTCCGCAAAGTTCATACAGCATAAATATTTCCCCAAAGTTACGTACGTGACATGCACGTAGCGGCACGCACGTACGGGCAAGCGATCAAATGTTTGGAAGCCGCAGCTGCGTACTCACGGTACCGCGTATCCAACTCAAAGTCCTCCTGGTAAGAGTCTCTGTTGTCCCATCTCCACAAGCATGCATATCCAACTCAAAGTCCTCCTGGTAAGAGTCTCTGTTGTCCCAGGCCAATGGTAAAGCTTGACTGTCATCATTCGGGAATGTAAACAATGAAACACAGGCTACGTGTTTGTGTTGCTGCAGCCGGCCGCTAATACACCGCTTCCCACCTACAGCTTTCTTCTTTGCTATCTCCATTGTTCATTAAACAAATTGCAAAAGATTCACCAACACAGATGTCCAGAATACTGTGGAATTCTGCGATGAAAACAGACGACTTAATAGCTGGCCACAACGCTGTCCCAAAATGTCCGCTACAATCCGTGACGTCACGCGCAAACGTCATCATACCGAGACGTTTTCAGCAGAATATTTTGCGGGAAATTTAAAATTGCACTTTATTAATCTAACCCGGCCGTATTGGCATGTGTTGCAATGTTAAGATTTCATCATTGATATATAAACTATCAGACTGCGTGGTCGCTAGTAGTGGCTTTCAGTAGGCCTTTAAGTTAAACGTAGACCAATGACAATGGGATATTTTTAGGGGTAAGTGGGTAATAAAGTGGCCTGGTATAACGGAAGGTCATCAGGTTCCAACTCCCTAACCCAGTGGTTCCCAACAAAAGGTCCAGGGACTTCTACTGATCCATGATGCATTTGCTACCGGGTCGCAACGAAACATTAAATAATTGATAAATGAACACATATTCTCCGACATAACTTTCGCCTGTTTGACTAAACACACCAATAAGTTTGTTCACAGATGTATAATAAAACTCCTGATAGTTACTTTGTTCCATGGGACGATGCACATTCATGGTAAATGTGCCAGATTGTAGCCAAAGGCTAATTTCTATCTGCAGTCCCCGGCAGGTTGATGGTATATACGTCAAGGGCCATAAAAAGTTAAGTTAGACAGCGCCAACATCAGACATAAACAGTACAATAAAACACATGGACTCAGATATAATAATACAAATAAACGCAAATAGAGACCCATATAAAACAGTACCGTATTTTCCGGACCATAGGGCGCACCGGATTATAAGGCGCACTGCCGATGAGCGGGTCTATTCAGGTTTTTTTCATACAAAAGGCGAATCGGATTATAAGGCGCATTAAAGGAGTCATGTTGTTATCTAATTTTTTTTCTAACTGTAAAAGACTTCCTTGTGGTCTACATCAGTGGTCCCCAACCTTTTTGTACTTGCGGACCGGTCAATGCTTGAAAATTTGTTCCACGGACCGGGGGGTGGGGGGGAACGGGTAATAAAAATAAAAAAAAATTTTTTTTTTTTTTTTTTTTTTTTTTTTGTCATAAAGAAATACAATCATGTGTGCTTAAGGACTGTATCCTTGCAGACTGTATTGATATATATATTGATATATAATGTATATATTGTGTTTTTTATGTTGATTTAATTTAAAAAATAAAAATAAAAAATAAAAAAACTTTTTTTTTTTTTTTTTTAACTTCTTGTGCGGCCCGGTACCAATCGGTCCACGGACCGGTACCGGGCCGCGGCCCGGTGGTTGGGGACCACTGGTCTACATAACATGTGATGGTGGTTCTTTGGTCAAAATGTTGCATAGATGATGTTTTACACATCATCTTCAAGTCGCTTTCTGACAGTCTCTTCAGGATGCGCTGTTTTGTGAGCGCTCTTATTTACGTGGCTCACCTTCGACAGCGTCTTCTCCCCCGTCCTCTTTGTTGTAGCGGTGTAGCGTGCAAGGACGGGAGTGGAAGAAGTGTCAAAAGATGGAGCTAACTGTTTTAATGACATTCAGACTTTACTTCAATCAATAGCGGAGCAGCATCTCCTCATCCGGAAACAACAACACCGGAAATGTGTCCCGTGAAAAACTCTCTAATAACTAAAGTTCCTTGGGTGAATAATGTCAACTCACTACACCGGTATGTTTTAGTGCTTTTATGGCGAGATATAAGTAAGGACTTTACACTACTATATATTTATATTAGAAATGGTAACAGTGGAGGATAAACGAAGATAGAGAAAACGAAGAAGCTTATCGACTACGGCATCGGCACGGACTACAGTGGCGAATGTGCGCAAATTTTCAAGACTTATGCAGATCCCAAATACACATCAGCGGGTACCAGAAAGTAAGAAAAGTTGGTTTTGCATAATATTGTGAAACAAAACCCCAGATAATATGTCTGCTAATGGGTACCATTTTGCGGTCCTTATACACACACCATAATAATACTCGTATCTCTGACTACGGTAGCCGTAATGGGCCGACAATCCATCAAGCGGTGCGGCTTCAAAGTCGTACTAAAACATTTTGACAGATTTTTGAGTGCAGTGTGTAATGTTCTTTATTTTCAATGGAACATTTAAAGTTTTGTTGTTGTTTACTGCCATTTACCGGTCACACTTATCATTACACCGTGTACCAAATAAAATTGCTTCAAGGTCGGTAAGCACAACCAGAATTATTCCGTACATTAGGCGCACCGGGTTATAAGGCGCATTGTCGAGTTTTGAGAAAATGGAAGGATTTTAAGTGCGCCTTATAGTCTGAAAACACGGTAGGTGGGTGTATGACCTCAGCTCAGGACAGATGAAGAATAAAATGTCACCGTAGTCGTTCAAGTACATAAGACAGATGGAGAAGTGCTAAAGTGCTAAAGAGCAAGTGTGCTAAATTGTTGCATACCGTATTTCTTTGAATTGGCGCAGGGAATATAGTATTCGCACGTCTAGAATTACTGCCGGGTCAAACTCGTTTCTCAAAATAATTAACGCATGCTTGGCCTTATCGCCGGTTCATTATTAACACCGGATCAAATTCGTTTCGCAAAATATTAATTTTATTATCGCATGTCTATAATTTTCGCCGGGTCAAACTCGTTTCGCAAAATATTTAGCATATGTCTAGAACTTCCGCCGGGTCAAATTCGTTACGTCACGAGTGACGCTTTACCTGTCCTCATTTTCAAAATGGAGGAAGCTGCTATCAGTAGTTTGCAATCACACAAAGGAAAAAAGATAAAGAGTTATTCAGTAGGATTTAAGGTCCAAGCTATTGAATACCGGTACGGTATGCTAAAAAGAACAGTAAGCAGCTATGTTTTATTAATATACCGTAGCTGCGTGTGTCAAATACGGTATAAGTCATTAAATGACTCCCGCCTCCTGGTGGTAGAGGGCGCTACCGCGCTAGTGATCCTTCTTGCGACTTCCGGTACTGCAGAAGAAGTGACTACACGCAGCAAGAGATTTATTTTTCTTTAACATGGAGGATTACATACCGGTATCTAAAATAAAACAGTTTTCTAAACTGGACTTTCAATGGAAGCAGGAGGTAATAATTAAAGGAATATCTCCATCGAGACAGAGAGACTTTTAAAACTGAAGAAAGAAAATAAGGAAGACTTCTATAAACAAGTTATCGATGCTTTTGGTCAGAAGGAGCTGCAAATGAACTCCATTTATAAGTACAGGTAAGACCATAATAACGTTTTTTTTAATTAAATGTGCTTTTCATGATGGTATGCTTACATCACACTCAAAGCGCACGCCTAAATTTACCGCATTCCTTTTGGTAAACGTCGGAGTGAGAAGAGGTTTTAAAATATTTAGCGCATGCACGGCCATCCCGCCGGCTTCCGGTAAACGCCGGAGTGACAGGAGGTTTTAAAGGAATTAGCGCCCCTGCGGCTATTCAAGGATATACGGTATACTGTAATAAGTGTGCTGACGGAAGAAAATGCACATCTCCCTTGGCCAAGTAAGTTAAGGTGCTATTATTGCACATAGCCCACTTGCACAAGTAATTAGCATTAACAGAGGAGT
>NC_084740.1:57493303-57520803 GCF_033978785.1 Entelurus aequoreus
AACGTGTTAATTCCACGACTGCATATATCGGTTGATATCGGTATCGGTTGATATCGGTAATTAAAGAGTTGGACAATATCGGAATATCGGATATCGGCAAAAAGCCATTATCGGACATCCCTAATATATATATATATATATATATATATATATATATATATATATATATATATATATATATTAGGGATGTCCGATTATCGGACATCCCTAATATATATATATATATATATATATATATATATATATATATATATATATATATATATATATATATATATATATATATTAGGGATGTCCGATAATGGCTTATTGCCGATATCCGATATTCCGATATTGATATAGGAAATACTTGAATTTCAGTGAATTCTAGCTATAAATATACTCCTCCCCCCTTAACCCCCCCCCAAAAAATCTCCCGAATTTGGAGTTTTCAAGGTTGGCAAGTATGATGACGCACAACACATCAGATACGTTAGCCAAAGAATAAACCCAGATGTTAGGAAAATGAGTGAAATACAAAAGTCTTTTAAGAGCGTTTTTGCAAAGGGAAAAATGCTCGCGCTCTCGCTAATTTTTCATGCACTTATTTTTGCTGTATTTATCCGCCGGTTGGCGAAAATAACGCTTGCACCCTGGTGCAAAAACCCAGCAGTGGTTCACTACCATGCGTCCCATGCAGAGGTCAGATTTTGTTCAACGCAAACCAGTCTTTATTTTTAGGCACATAGTCAGCTTATAGTCTCCCGTTGGCAGGAAAAGAGAAACCGTAAAAGTGCTCCTGCCTGTCTGCTGTAACAACCACATTATGGGTCAGCCGGGAGGGCTGCTGAACACACCCACCTAATGGTAAAGATTGGACTTGTGACGAGACCGGACTGGGGCAAGTCCAGGAAAACCCCATCTCCACCCTGCTACCTCATCTGGGCCACGTAGGAACAGTTTGCACTCTGTGTGTCGCGGCACAGGCCAGGGTTTCAAACCGCAGAAGGAGAGGCGGGACATTTAATATGTGACTGCTGCTCCTTTTTCCTGTCTGGAAATTGTTATAATTGTAAAAAAGAAGAAAAAGCTGTTCCACTAATGATAGATTCCCTTGTGTACAGAAATAGGGTGTTTCTAACAGTGCGTCTATACTGCCAGGTGCCACCACTTTTTTTTTTATAGGGCGCACCAAATAAAGGGGCTTTATAGGCGGGACCCCCAGACCAAGACAAAAGAGGCCCAGACAGACAAAACCTCAAACCAGCTGTAAAATATGCCATTAGGCGCTTTGTCTTGGGAGATATATTGACCCTGTTCCTCTGCGCCGATGCCGACCATTTTTTTGAAGAGGTCTCACACGCCGACAAGACGGCCTTTTGTGAGGCCCACTTAGCAGGGGGGCGGCGCAGAAGGCCGGACCCCTCGTCTTATGGAGGAGACGCGACTTGAAATGATCTCGTCAGGGGCCACGTCTCCTTTGGACCACGGCAGACTGCGTGGTAATGAGCACACCGTGTACTCAAGACACCACCAGAAAAGGTCATTGTTACAACAAAGTTACCCTATTTTCCCCAGACCATAGGGCGCACCGGATTATAAGGCGCACTGCCAATGAAAGATCTATTTTTTTAATCGTTTTTCATATATAAGGTGCACCGGATTATAAGGCGCATTAAAGTAGTCATACTATTATAATTTTTTTCTAAATTTAAACACTATCTTGTGGTCTACATCAGTGGTCCCCAACCACCGGGCCGCACAAGAAATTAAAAAAAAAAAACATTTTTTTTTTTTTTTTTTTTAATGCAATCAACATAAAAAACACAATATACACATTATATATCAATATAGACCAATACAGTCTGCAGGGATACAGTCCGTAAGCACACATGATTGTATTTAATTATGTAAAAAAATATATATATATATTTTTTTTTTTTTTAAATACATCCCCCTCCCTCCCCCCACCGGTCCGTGGGACACATTTTCAAACGTGCAGCTACAAAAAGGTTGGGGACCACTGGTCTACATAACATGTAATGGTCAAAATGTTGCATAGATCACTGTTTTTCAACCACTGTGCCACGGCGCACACTAGATACAGTCTGGTGTGCCGTGGGAGATGACCTAATTTCACCTATTTGGGGTAAAAAATATTGTTTGCAAACCAGTAATTATAGTCTGCAAATGAAGTGTTGTTGTTGAGTGTCGTGCTGTCTAGAGCTCAGCAGAGTAACCGTGTAATACTCTTCCATATCAGTAGGTGGCAGCCGGTAGCTAATTGCTTTGTAGATGTCGGAAACAGCGGGAGGCAGTGTGCAGGTAAAAAGGTGTCTAATGCTTAAACCAACAATAAACAAAAGGTGAGTGCCCCTAAGAAAAGGCATTGAAGCTTAGGGAAGGCTATGCAGAACGAAACTAAAACTGAACTGGCTACAAAGTAAACAAAAACAGAATGCTGGACGACAGCAAAGACTTACTGTGGAGCAAAGACAATGTACATCCGAACATGACATGACAATCAACAATGTCCCCACAAAGAAGGATAAAAACAACTGAAATATTCTTGATTGCTAAAACAAAGTAGATGCGGGAAATCTCGCTCAAAGGAAAACATGAAACTGCTACAGGAAAATACCAAAAAAATAGGAGCGCAAGACAAGAACTAAAAGACTACACACAGGAAAACAGCAAAAAAGTCCAAATAAGTCAGGGTGTGATGTGACAGGTGGTGACAGTACAACTACTTTGAGACAAGAGCTATATTGATGCATGCTTGGTTATGGTTTAAAGTCATATCCAACAATTGCTTTTTACTGTCAACTGAGTTTCGTTTTTTAGTGATTTCTGCTGGTGGTGTGCCTCCGCATTTTTTCAACGCAAAAAAATGTGCCTTGGCTCAAAAAAGGTTGAAAAACACTGGTATAGATGATGTTTTACAGATCATCTTCAAGACGCTTCAGGATGCGCCGTTTTGTGGGCGGGCCTTATTTAGCGTCTTCTCCCCGTCATCTTTGTTGTAGCGGTGTAGCGTGCAAGGACGGGAGTGGAAGAAGTGTCAAAAGATGGCGCTAACTGTTTTAATGACATTCGTCGTCGTCGTCGTCGGCGGCGGCGGTCACTCGAAACGAGTATGACTGTCCTCCGTAGGGTCGTAGATTCCCTATATGGAGGACGCCTGTGCGTGGAATCTTTTAATGTGGGGAGACTGGTGCACGGTCAGCCACCACACAGTCCTTGGCATTGAGCGGGCCAGGGTCCAGTGGCATGGAGACCAAGACGACTGGGGACCCGTCTTTGCTGCAGCCTTCATCCGCCTTCCCAGCCGTTGTGGTGCATTCCGCTGCCGCCATCTTCCGCCTGGTCCACCGTTGAGGCGGTTTTCACTATTCGCCCATAGCTGGGGTTATTTACCCATAGCTGGGACAGGGGTTGACTGGGCACCAGGGCATGTCCACACACCGGTGGGCCTGCATGCCCCGTCTCTGGGGCCCCCTGCTGCTCCGAGATCCCGTACAACTTAGCCTGGAACCGCGAGGTTCCAGTTACCGTGTGTGGCCACGAGGAGGCATGTACGAGTCTTGACAATGGAGAGGCTATGTACCGGCTGAGGAGGCTTATGCACTCGGCTCCTCTTTTCGCCCTCTGAGACAGAGGGCTAGCCGGCGGCACTAGCTGAAAGCAATGAGTATCAGGCAGAAGCAGCATGCAGCATAGCAAGCAAAAGCGGCATGCAGCATGCACTAACTACAGGTACTACTACTCCAAGGCTACTGCACTAGACGCATCACATCGCCCTGTGCGATGTTTTCTGCACACACACAGTGTGTGTCTAATGACATTCAGACTATACTTCGATCAATAACGGAGCAGCATCTCCTCATCCGGAAACAACAACACCGCTAAGAAATGTGTCCCGTGAAAACCCGTCCGACCGGAACTCTCTAATAACTAAAGTTCCTTGGGTGAATAATGTAAACTCACTACACCGGTATGTTTTAGCGCTTTCATGGCGAGTTCACTGACAGATATAAGTAAGAACTTTACACTACTTTATATTAGAAATGGCAACAGTGGAGAATGAAGATAGAGAAAAAGGAAGAAGCTTATCAACTACGGTGTCGGCACGGACTACACATTTTTCAGGTTTTGCAGTTTTGCAAATCCCAAATACAGATCAGAAGGTACCAGAAGGTAAGAAAAGTTGCTTCCGCATAATATTGTGAAACAAAACGCCAGATAATATGTCTTTGGAAGTCTCTGAGTGTGGGAGGGTTCTCCTGGTGCCGACAGATCTTTCGTGAGCCCGGTAGACAGGTTGGAGCAAGTCTTTTATTGCTCATACACAAGTATGCTGTTCTTTCCAGCAATATATTTTTAAGACTTTTCATTCCGGCATGTCTCTGTTCGTGCTCTCTCTCTCTGTCTCCAACTCCAACGTGTCTCAGCCCGGCTGCTGCTAATAAAGGCGGCAGGTGATTAGATAACACTGCCCCAGCTGGGCAATCCACTCATCTGCCGCTGGCTTCGAGGCTGGTCCCGCAGACCACGCCCCCCTCCACAATGTCTTACCATATACACACACACCATAATAATACTCCTATGTTGAAGCGCAGTACGATCCATCAAGCGGTGCGGCCTCATAGCGTACCAAAGTCCTACTAAAACATTTCGATAGATTTTTGAGTGCTGTGTACATAGGTTATACTTGTATAGCGCTTTTCTACCTTCAAGGTACTCAAAGCGCTTTGACACTATTTCCACATTCACCCATTCACACACTGATGGTGGGAACTGCCATGCAAGGCCCTAACCACAACTCATCAGGAGCAAGGGTGAAGTGTCTTGCTCAAGGACGCAACGGACGTGACGAGGTTTGTAGAAGGTGGGGATTGAACCAGGAACCCTCAGGTTGCTGTCACTGCCACTCTTCTACCCGCACCACGCCGTCCCCTGACGTGTGTAATGTTCTATATTTTCAATGGAACATATAAAATGTTGGTGTGGTTTTCTTGATACATATTGCAGTCTACATGTGTCTCTTATGTGTGACTGCCATCTACTGGTCACATGTTCTATATTTTCAATGGAACATATGAAATGTTGGTGTGGTTTTCTTGATATATATTGCAGTCTACACGTATCTCTTATGTGTGACTGCCATCTACTGGTCACAGGTTCTATATTTTCAATGGAGCATATAAAATGTTGGTGTGGTTTTCTTGGAACATATTGCAGTCTACACGTATCTCTTATCAACTGGTCACATGGTCTATATTTTCAATGGAACATATCAAATGTTGGCGTTGTTTACTTGATACATATTGCAGTCTACACGTATCTCTTATGTGTGACTGCCATCTACTGGTCACAGGTTCTATATTTTCAATGGAACATATAAAATGTTGGCGTGGTTTTCTTGATACATATTGCAGTCTACATGTGTCTCTTATGTGTGACTGCCATCTACTGGTCACATGTTCTATATTTTCAATGGAACATATAAAATGTTGGTGTTGTTTACTTGGTACATATTGCAGTCTACACGTATCTCTTATGTGTGACTGCCTTCTACTGGTCACAGGTTCTATATTTTCAATGGAACATATAAAATGTTGGTGTTGTTTACTTGATACATATTGCAGTCTACACGTATCTCTTATGTGTGACTGCCATCTACTGGTCACAGGTTCTATATTTTCAATGGAACATATCAAATGTTGGTGTTGTTTACTTGGTACATATTGCAGTCTACATGTATCTCTTATGTGTGACTGCCATCTACTGGTCACATGTTCTATATTTTCAATGGAACGTATAAAATGTTGGTGTTGTTTACTTGATACATATTGCAGTCTACACGTATCTCTAATGTGTGACTGCCATCTACTGGTCACATGTTCTATATTTTCAATGGAACATATAAAATGTTGGTGTTGTTTACTTGATACATATTGCAGTCTACACGTATCTCTTATGTGTGACTGCCTTCTACTGGTCACAGGTTCTATATTTTCAATGGAACATATCAAATGTTGGCGTTGTTTACTTGATACATATTGCAGTCTACATGTATCTCTTATGTGTGACTGCCATCTACTGGTCACATGTTCTATATTTTCAATGGAACGTATAAAATGTTGGTGTTGTTTACTTGATACATATTGCAGTCTACACGTATCTCTTATGTGTGACTGCCATCTACTGGTCACAGGTTCTATATTTTCAATTGAGCATATAAAATGTTGGCGTTGTTTACTTGATACATATTGCAGTCTACACGTATCTCTTATGTGTGACTGCCATCTACTAGTCACATGTTCTATATTTTCAATGGAACATATCAAATGTTGGTGTTGTTTACTTGATACATATTGCAGTCTACACGTATCTCTTATCAACTGGTCACATGGTCTATATTTTCAATGGAACGTATCAAATGTTGGCGTTGTTTACTCGATACATATTGCAGTCTACACGTATCTCTTATGTGTGACTGCCATCTACTGGTCACAGGTTCTATATTTTCAATGGAACGTATAAAATGTTGGTGTGGTTTACTTGATACATATTGCAGTCTACATGTATCTCTTATGTGTGACTGCCATCTACTGGTCACATATTCTATATTTTCAATGGAACATATCAAATGTTGGTGTTGTTTACTTGATACATATTGCAGTCTACACGTATCTCTTATGTGTGACTGCCATCTACTGGTCACATGTTCTATATTTTCAATGGAACATATCAAATGTTGGTGTTGTTTACTTGATACATATTGCAGTCTACACGTATCTCTTATGTGTGACTGCCATCTACTGGTCACATATTCTATATTTTCAATGGAACATATCAAATGTTGGTGTTGTTTACTTGATACATATTGCAGTCTACATGTATCTCTTATGTGTGACTGCCATCTACTGGTCACATATTCTATATTTTCAATGGAACATATCAAATGTTGGTGTTGTTTACTTGATACATATTGCAGTCTACATGTATCTCTTATGTGTGACTGCCATCTACTGGTCACATATTCTATATTTTCAATGGAACATATCAAATGTTGGTGTTGTTTACTTGATACATATTGCAGTCTACATGTATCTCTTATGTGTGACTGCCATCTACTGGTCACATATTCTATATTTTCAATGGAACATATCAAATGTTGGTGTTGTTTACTTGATACATATTGCAGTCTACATGTATCTCTTATGTGTGACTGCCATCTACTGGTCACATATTCGATATTTTCAATGGAACATATCAAATGTTGATGTTGTTTACTTGATACATATTGCAGTCTACACGTATCTCTTATCTACAGGTCACATGTTCTATATTTTCAATGGAACATATCAAATGTTGGTGTTGTTTACTTGATACATATTGCAGTCTACACGTATCTCTTATGTGTGACTGCCATCTACTGGTCACATATTCTATATTTTCAATGGAACATATCAAATGTTGGTGTTGTTTACTTGATACATATTGCAGTCTACATGTATCTCTTATGTGTGACTGCCATCTACTGGTCACATATTCTATATTTTCAATGGAACATATCAAATGTTGGTGTTGTTTACTTGATACATATTGCAGTCTACACGTATCTCTTATGTGTGACTGCCATCTACTGGTCACATGTTCTATATTTTCAATGGAACATATCAAATGTTGGTGTTGTTTACTTGATACATATTGCAGTCTACACGTATCTCTTATGTGTGACTGCCATCTACTGGTCACAGGTTCTATATTTTCAATGGAACATATAAAATGTTGGCGTGGTTTTCTTGATACATATTGCAGTCTACATGTGTCTCTTATGTGTGACTGCCATCTACTGGTCACATGTTCTATATTTTCAATGGAACATATAAAATGTTGGTGTTGTTTACTTGGTACATATTGCAGTCTACACGTATCTCTTATGTGTGACTGCCTTCTACTGGTCACAGGTTCTATATTTTCAATGGAACATATAAAATGTTGGTGTTGTTTACTTGATACATATTGCAGTCTACACGTATCTCTTATGTGTGACTGCCATCTACTGGTCACAGGTTCTATATTTTCAATGGAACATATCAAATGTTGGTGTTGTTTACTTGGTACATATTGCAGTCTACATGTATCTCTTATGTGTGACTGCCATCTACTGGTCACATGTTCTATATTTTCAATGGAACGTATAAAATGTTGGTGTTGTTTACTTGATACATATTGCAGTCTACACGTATCTCTAATGTGTGACTGCCATCTACTGGTCACATGTTCTATATTTTCAATGGAACATATAAAATGTTGGTGTTGTTTACTTGATACATATTGCAGTCTACACGTATCTCTTATGTGTGACTGCCTTCTACTGGTCACAGGTTCTATATTTTCAATGGAACATATCAAATGTTGGCGTTGTTTACTTGATACATATTGCAGTCTACATGTATCTCTTATGTGTGACTGCCATCTACTGGTCACATGTTCTATATTTTCAATGGAACGTATAAAATGTTGGTGTTGTTTACTTGATACATATTGCAGTCTACACGTATCTCTTATGTGTGACTGCCATCTACTGGTCACAGGTTCTATATTTTCAATTGAGCATATAAAATGTTGGCGTTGTTTACTTGATACATATTGCAGTCTACACGTATCTCTTATGTGTGACTGCCATCTACTAGTCACATGTTCTATATTTTCAATGGAACATATCAAATGTTGGTGTTGTTTACTTGATACATATTGCAGTCTACACGTATCTCTTATCAACTGGTCACATGGTCTATATTTTCAATGGAACGTATCAAATGTTGGCGTTGTTTACTCGATACATATTGCAGTCTACACGTATCTCTTATGTGTGACTGCCATCTACTGGTCACAGGTTCTATATTTTCAATGGAACGTATAAAATGTTGGTGTTGTTTACTTGATACATATTGCAGTCTACACGTATCTCTAATGTGTGACTGCCATCTACTGGTCACATGTTCTATATTTTCAATGGAACATATAAAATGTTGGTGTTGTTTACTTGATACATATTGCAGTCTACACGTATCTCTTATGTGTGACTGCCTTCTACTGGTCACAGGTTCTATATTTTCAATGGAACATATCAAATGTTGGCGTTGTTTACTTGATACATATTGCAGTCTACACGTATCTCTTATGTGTGACTGCCATCTACTGGTCACATGTTCTATATTTTCAATGGAACGTATAAAATGTTGGTGTTGTTTACTTGATACATATTGCAGTCTACACGTATCTCTTATGTGTGACTGCCATCTACTGGTCACAGGTTCTATATTTTCAATTGAGCATATAAAATGTTGGCGTTGTTTACTTGATACATATTGCAGTCTACACGTATCTCTTATGTGTGACTGCCATCTACTAGTCACATGTTCTATATTTTCAATGGAACATATCAAATGTTGGTGTTGTTTACTTGATACATATTGCAGTCTACACGTATCTCTTATCAACTGGTCACATGGTCTATATTTTCAATGGAACGTATCAAATGTTGGCGTTGTTTACTCGATACATATTGCAGTCCACACGTATCTCTTATGTGTGACTGCCATCTACTGGTCACAGGTTCTATATTTTCAATGGAACATATCAAATGTTGGTGTTGTTTACTTGATACATATTGCAGTCTACACGTATCTCTTATGTGTGACTGCCATCTACTGGTCACATATTCTATATTTTCAATGGAACATATCAAATGTTGGTGTTGTTTACTTGATACATATTGCAGTCTACATGTATCTCTTATGTGTGACTGCCATCTACTGGTCACATATTCTATATTTTCAATGGAACATATCAAATGTTGGTGTTGTTTACTTGATACATATTGCAGTCTACATGTATCTCTTATGTGTGACTGCCATCTACTGGTCACATATTCTATATTTTCAATGGAACATATCAAATGTTGGTGTTGTTTACTTGATACATATTGCAGTCTACATGTATCTCTTATGTGTGACTGCCATCTACTGGTCACATATTCTATATTTTCAATGGAACATATCAAATGTTGGTGTTGTTTACTTGATACATATTGCAGTCTACATGTATCTCTTATGTGTGACTGCCATCTACTGGTCACATATTCTATATTTTCAATGGAACATATCAAATGTTGATGTTGTTTACTTGATACATATTGCAGTCTACACGTATCTCTTATCTACAGGTCACATGTTCTATATTTTCAATGGAACATATCAAATGTTGGTGTTGTTTACTTGATACATATTGCAGTCTACACGTATCTCTTATGTGTGACTGCCATCTACTGGTCACATATTCTATATTTTCAATGGAACATATCAAATGTTGGTGTTGTTTACTTGATACATATTGCAGTCTACATGTATCTCTTATGTGTGACTGCCATCTACTGGTCACATATTCTATATTTTCAATGGAACATATCAAATGTTGGTGTTGTTTACTTGATACATATTGCAGTCTACACGTATCTCTTATGTGTGACTGCCATCTACTGGTCACATGTTCTATATTTTCAATGGAACATATCAAATGTTGGTGTTGTTTACTTGATACATATTGCAGTCTACACGTATCTCTTATGTGTGACTGCCATCTACTGGTCACAGGTTCTATATTTTCAATGGAACATATAAAATGTTGGCGTTGTTTACTTGATACATATTGGAGTCTACACGTATCGCTTATGTGTGACTGCCATCTACTGGTCACATATTCTATATTTTCAATGGAACATATCAAATGTTGGTGTTGTTTACTTGATACATATTGCAGTCTACATGTATCTCTTATCTACAGGTCACATGTTCTATATTTTCAATGGAACATATAAAATGTTGGTGTTGTTTATTTGATACATATTGCAGTCTACACGTATCTCTTATGTGTGACTGCCATCTACTGGTCAGATATTCTATATTTTCAATGGAACATATCAAATGTTGGTGTTGTTTACTTGATACATATTGCAGTCTACATGTGTCTCTTATGTGTGACTGCCATCTACTGGTCACATATTCTATATTTTCAATGGAACATATCAAATGTTGGTGTTATTTACTTGATACATATTGCAGTCTACACGTATCTCTTATGTGTGACTGCCATCTACTGGTCACATGTTCTATATTTTCAATGGAACATATCAAATGTTGGTGTTGTTTACTTGATACATATTGCAGTCTACACGTATCTCTTATGTGTGACTGCCATCTACTGGTCACATGTTCTATATTTTCAATGGAACATATCAAATGTTGGCGTTCTTTACTTGATACATATTGCAGTCTACACGTATCTCTTATGTGTGACTGCCATCTACTGGTCACAGGTTCTATATTTTCAATGGAACATATAAAATGTTGGCGTTCTTTACTTGATACATATTGCAGTCTACAAGTATCTCTTATGTGTGACTGCCATCTACTGGTCACATGTTCTATATTTTCAATGGAACATATAAAATGTTGGTGTTGTTTACTTGATACATATTGCAGTCTACACGTATCTCTTATGTGTGACTGCCATCTACTGGTCACATATTCTATATTTTCAATGGAACATATCAAATGTTGATGTTGTTTACTTGATACATATTGCAGTCTACAAGTATCTCTTATGTGTGACTGCCATCTACTGGTCACATGTTCTATATTTTCAATGGAACATATAAAATGTTGGTGTTGTTTACTTGATACATATTGCAGTCTACACGTATCTCTTATGTGTGACTGCCATCTACTGGTCACATATTCTATATTTTCAATGGAACATATCAAATGTTGATGTTGTTTACTTGATATATATTGCAGTCTACATGTATCTCTTATCAACTGGTCACATGGTCTATATTTTCAATGGAACATATCAAATGTTGGCGTTGTTTACTTGATACATATTGCAGTCTACACGTATCTCTTATGTGTGACTGCCATCTTCTGGTCACATGTTCTATATTTTCAATGGAACATATAAAATGTTGGCGTTGTTTACTTGATACATATTGCAGTCTACACGTATCTCTTAAGTGTGACTGCCATCTACTGGTCACAGGTTCTATATTTTCAATGGAACATATCAAATGTTGGTGTTGTTTACTTGATACATATTGCAGTCTACACGTATCTCTTATGTGTGACTGCCATCTACTCACATGTTCTATATTTTCAATGGAACATATCAAATGTTGGTGTTGTTGACTTAATACATATTGCAGTCTACACGTATCTCTTATGTTTGACCGCCATCTACTGGTCACATGTTCTATATTTTCAATGGAACATATAAAATGTTGGTGTTGTTTACTTGATACATATTGCAGTCTACACGTATCTCTTATGTGTGACTGCCTTCTACTGGTCACAGGTTCTATATTTTCAATGGAACATATAAAATGTTGGCGTTGTTTACTTGATACATATTGCAGTCTACATGTATCTCTTATGTGTGACTGCCATCTACTGGTCACATGTTCTATATTTTCAATGGAACGTATAAAATGTTGGTGTTGTTTACTTGATACATATTGCAGTCTACACGTATCTCTTATGTGTGACTGCCATCTACTGGTCACAGGTTCTATATTTTCAATTGAGCATATAAAATGTTGGCGTTGTTTACTTGATACATATTGCAGTCTACACGTATCTCTTATGTGTGACTGCCATCTACTAGTCACATGTTCTATATTTTCAATGGAACATATCAAATGTTGGTGTTGTTTACTTGATACATATTGCAGTCTACACGTATCTCTTATCAACTGGTCACATGGTCTATATTTTCAATGGAACGTATCAAATGTTGGCGTTGTTTACTTGATACATATTGCAGTCTACACGTATCTCTTATGTGTGACTGCCATCTACTGGTCACAGGTTCTATATTTTCAATGGAACGTATAAAATGTTGGTGTGGTTTACTTGATACATATTGCAGTCTACATGTATCTCTTATGTGTGACTGCCATCTACTGGTCACATATTCTATATTTTCAATGGAACATATCAAATGTTGGTGTTGTTTACTTGATACATATTGCAGTCTACACGTATCTCTTATGTGTGACTGCCATCTACTGGTCACATGTTCTATATTTTCAATGGAACATATCAAATGTTGGTGTTGTTTACTTGATACATATTGCAGTCTACACGTATCTCTTATCTACAGGTCACATGTTCTATATTTTCAATGGAACATATCAAATGTTGGTGTTGTTTACTTGATACATATTGCAGTCTACACGTATCTCTTATGTGTGACTGCCATCTACTGGTCACATATTCTATATTTTCAATGGAACATATCAAATGTTGGTGTTGTTTACTTGATACATATTGCAGTCTACACGTATCTCTTATGTGTGACTGCCTTCTACTGGTCACAGGTTCTATATTTTCAATGGAACATATCAAATGTTGGTGTTGTTTACTTGATACATATTGCAGTCTACACGTATCTCTTATGTGTGACTGCCATCTACTCACATGTTCTATATTTTCAATGGAACATATCAAATGTTGGTGTTGTTTACTTGATACATATTGCAGTCTACACGTATCTCTTATGTTTGACCGCCATCTACTGGTCACATGTTCTATATTTTCAATGGAACATATAAAATGTTGGCGTTGTTTACTTGATACATATTGCAGTCTACACGTATCTCTTATGTGTGACTGCCATCTACTGGTCACATGTTCTATATTTTCAATGGAACATATCAAATGTTGGCGTTCTTTACTTGATACATATTGCAGTCTACACGTATCTCTTATGTGTGACTGCCATCTACTGGTCACAGGTTCTATATTTTCAATGGAACATATAAAATGTTGGCGTTGTTTACTTGATACATATTGCAGTCTACAAGTATCTCTTATGTGTGACTGCCATCTACTGGTCACATGTTCTATATTTTCAATGGAACATATAAAATGTTGGTGTTGTTTACTTGATACATATTGCAGTCTACACGTATCTCTTATGTGTGACTGCCATCTACTGGTCACATATTCTATATTTTCAATGGAACATATCAAATGTTGATGTTGTTTACTTGATATATATTGCAGTCTACACGTATCTCTTATCAACTGGTCACATGGTCTATATTTTCAATGGAACATATCAAATGTTGGCGTTGTTTACTTGATACATATTGCAGTCTACACGTATCTCTTATGTGTGACTGCCATCTTCTGGTCACAGGTTCTATATTTTCAATGGAACATATAAAATGTTGGCGTTGTTTACTTGATACATATTGCAGTCTACACGTATCTCTTAAGTGTGACTGCCATCTACTGGTCACAGGTTCTATATTTTCAATGGAACATATAAAATGTTGGTGTGGTTTACTTGATACATATTGCAGTCTACATGTGTCTCTTATGTGTGACTGCCATCTACTGGTCACATGTTCTATATTTTCAATGGAACGTATAAACTGTTGGTGTTGTTTACTTGATACATTGTGCAATCTACACGTATTTCTTATGTTTGACTGCCATCTACTGGTCACATGTTCTATATTTTCAATGGAACTTATAAAATGTTGGTGTTGTTTACTTGATACATATTGCAGTCTACACGTATCTCTTATGTGTGACTGCCATCTACTGGTCACACTTATCCTTACACCATGTACCAAATAACATTTCTTCAAGGTCGGTAAGCAAAACCAGAATTATTCCGTACATTAGGCGTTATAAGGCGCACTGTCGAGTTTTGAGGAAAAAAAGGATTTTAGGTGCGCCTTATAGTCCGAATAATACGGTATGCTTCTAAAAGAGGCACGCGGGTCAAGGTGGGATGGCAGGTTTAGTGGTGAGGTCAACGTAATATCAAGAGATTATGGTATAACTACAGGATGTGATGCACACGAGCCCCACCTAACACCGGGGGATCAGACAAATGTTGTCTGCTAAGTGGTAACCTTGGACCCTCAACTCCTGCTGCTCTGTTGCGTTCATAACAAATGCAGTCGGACGAGTGATTTACCGTCATGGTGGACATCCTTCCCGTCCACCATGTTGGAGCCAACACATAAAAAGGTGAATGATGTCTGCACACAAAAACATGCCCAGACATGCGTAAGTGTGTGACCATGACCATGAGACGGGAGGATAGAAGTGAAAAAAAGTCAACCGTCTGGTGCATTGTTTACAATAAAAGGGGACGACATTGGAATCAGAGAAAACGCGAAAATATACTCCAAATTTTTCATACACTGTTGAAGTATTGACTTACAGTGAATTTTCATTGGTTTAACGTGTCTTTTACATGAAAATTACACAAGAAAGTTACAAAAGACTTTAGTAACGTTAAAATGTCACACTTGGGGCCAAATTCATACACTGTAGATCAGAGGTGTCAAACTCAAGGCCCGGGGGCCAGAACTGGCCCGCGACATCATTTTATCTGGCCCGCAAATGCCTGGAAATGATATGTGTCAATACAATACTTCATATTTTCTCACTAAATGTAATGAATTTTTTTCATTTTGACAGAAAAAATATATGTACTGCTTGAAATTGCATGCCTTTTAAACTTTAATAGTATCTAATATTGCAACAAATATTACAGTATATTATCATACTTTCCAAACATGTTTTTTGTCTAAATAAAAATACTTAACTTTACAGCAAACTACCCATGAAATCAATAAAAATGACAATACATTTTACGTTGTTCTTTACAGTACATGTTTTTTGTGTTAAAATTCTGTTGACTGAGCTGCCAGTTTTTGACTGTAAAATCTACGGTTGTTGTTTTTACTGTAAAAGGAAAGACGGTACATCTGTTTTTCCTAGGGATGTCCGATAATGGCTTTTTGCCGATATCCGATATTCCGATATTGTCCAACTCTTTAATTACCGATACCGATATCAACCGATACCGATATCAACCGATATACCTGTATACAGTCGTGGAATTAACACATTATTATGCCTAATTTGGACAACCAGGTATGGTGAAGATAAGGTACTTTTTCAAAAAATGAATCAAATAAAATAAGATAAATAAATTAAAAACATTTTCTTGAATAAAAAAGAAAGTAAAACAATATAAAAACAGTTACATAGAAACTAGTAATTAATGAAAATTTGTAAAATTAACTGTTAAAGGTTAGTATTATTAGTGGAGCAGCAGCACGCACAATCATGTGTGCTTACGGACTGTATCCCTTGCAGACTGTATTGATATATATTGATATATAATGTAGGAACCAGAATATTAATAACAGAAAGAAACAACCCTTTTGTGTGAATGAGTGTAAATGGGGGAGGGAGGTTTTTTGGGTTGGTGTACTAATTGTAAGTGTATCTTGTGTTTTTTATGTTGATTCAATAAATTTAAAAAAAATAAAAAAAACGATACCGATAATAAAAAAAACGATACCGATAATTTCCGATATTACATTTATCGGTCGATAATATCGGCAGGCCAATATTATCGGACATCTCTAGTTTTATCAAATAAATTTCCCCCAAAAATGCGACTTAAACTCCAGTGCGACTCATATATGTTTTTTTCCTTCCTTATTATGCATTTTCGGCCGGAGCGACTTATACTCCGAAAAATACAGTACTTTATTGACACATATCACTTCCAGGTGTTTGAAATAAATAAATAAACGAGGTGTCGGGCCAGATCTGGCACTAGAGAACCGACCGGCTCCAAACAATCCTAAAAGGCACCTAACTGCACATGTGTATGCCCGAATCTTGTCGTGGCAATGTCAAGTGCGCCATCTGTATTTTTATTTACAGATAATTAAAGTCAGCCTGTGTCCGCTCACAAACACAAAGGCAGTCTTTTATGTGGTGTTTGTGTAATTCCAGCAAACTAACAAAACCGCAATAAAACCAACTGACAATGAACCCGGAATGTAAACATTCTAAGTACAGTGTTTCCCATAAACTGCCAAGATACTTGTGGCGGTGGGGGCGTGGCTATGGGCGTGGTCAACATGACATCATCGAGTAATTTGCATAATTTACTACAATGATATGATTTTCTCTAAAAAGGCTAAAAAAATGTATACTTACTAATTAATAATAACAGTTTTGTTTTAAACGTCCATCCATCCATCCATTTTACAATATAATTACAACACTTTATGTACATATTTATATACAGATTTGAACAATAAGTTATTCACTGAAATATATTTATTAATTGTGGTTCTTACAAAAAATGTATCTTATAAAATATAAAAGCTAAAATGTCTCTTAAAGCTCTGCCCCTTTAATTAGTGCATACTAAATAATTTAACTTTAGCCTACTACTACAACTAGGGATGTCCGATAATGGCTTTTTGCCGATATGCCGATATTGTCCAACTCTTTAATTACCGATACCGATATCAACCGATACCGATATCAACCGATATATAAAGTCGTGGAATTAACACATTATTATGTCTAATTTGGACAACCAGGTATGGTGAAGATAAGGTACTTTTAAAAAAAAATTATAAAATAAAATAAGATAAATAAGTTAAAAACATTTTCTTGAATAAAAAAGAAAGTAAAACAATATAAAAACAGTTACATAGAAACTAGTAATTAATGAAAATGAGTAACATTAACTGTTAAAGGTTAGTACTATTAGTGGACCAGCAGCACGCACAATCATGTGTGCTTACGGACTGTATCCCTTGCAGACTGTATTGATATATATTGATATATAATGTAGGAACCAGAATATTAATAACAGAAAGAAACAACCCTTTTGTGTGAATGAGGAGAGAGGTTTTTTGGGTTGGTGCATTAATTGTAAGTGTATCTTGTGTTTTTTATGTTGATTTAATTAAAAAAAAAAAAAAAAAAACGATACCGATAATAAAAAAAACAGATACCGATAATTTTCGATATTACATTTCAACGCATTTATCGGCCGATAATATCGGCAGGCCGATATTATCGGACCTCCCTAACTACAACCATATTATTTACCAGCAACATAAAGTGAAACGGAGGCAGAGGTGTCCTGCCACAGTCAGTAACAAATAAACAGAAAACAGTAGTGGTCAAATACAAATAAGGCAACAAGTATCCTACACTTCTCTTTTTTAAAGTAAATCTGAACAGCCGATACGGGCATCTACATCAACTATATGATTTGCCTGAGAAGCTGGACAGGACAAAAAAATAAAAATAAAATTATTATTATTATTATTTTTTTTTTTTTAATTTGTGGCGGACGTAATTCTTTCGTGGCGGGCCGCCACAAATACATGAATGTGTCGGAAACACTGAAGTAGTTGGGAAAAGGTCAATGCAGTTAATTACTTTTGACAAACAGTACATACTTACAGTGTGTAACACCAATTATGAATTATATCATCATGCCGCTTATAATGTATTTCCACTTCATGGATTTATTTGAGTTTTTCAGCACGAGACAGAAAGTGCAGATCAGGTTTCAGCTCCCCTCACGCCGCATATAAACATACGACCGCAAAAGACGCTCGTAGGAAGGTCTGGTACTTGGCTCTCTTTGTTGGAGGCTATAAAAGTGTCCCCCACCACTCTGCAATTACAGGCTGGAACTGACTCCGCTGCCATCCGCGCTCGACTAGTCGGGCCTGGAAGGAGGGAGGCTGTGCGGGGGAAAAAAAAAAAAGCTCTGCAAGGTTGGCTGAGGCCGCTCAGCTGAACTCAGATGACCCACATTCTGGGACCGTCCAATCCCATGAGTGGAAATGTTGGTTATTGTCACAGATTATGAGACGCACGCCAATGGCGGAGCAAGTTGTGGGAGTGGGTCCAAACAACGCGTGGTTTGGGGATTTAATAAACAGGCAAGGCGAGGCGGTGTATCGAAAATGAGCATACAAGGGACCAGACAACAAGACATTATTATAAGGGGAGCAGGGTTTCTTAACCATAGGGCTGAGCGCCCACTAAAAAAATGTTTCTCAGCATGGTGCATGGTAATTGTTATACCAAAGACTATAAAAGTGGGAGCCATTACCTCCCTGCTTGGCACTCAGCATCAAGAGTTGGAATTGGGGGTTAAATCACAGAAAATTATTCCCGGGCGTGGCCACCGCTGCTGCTCACTGCTCCCCTCACCTCACAGGGGGTGCAGAGAATAATTTCGCCACACCTAGTGTGTGTGTGGCAATCATTGGTACTTTAACTTTAACTTATATATTGTATATATTATATAAACATACAATATAATATATCATATATATTATATACTGCATATATAGTATGTAAATATTACATATATGTTATATTTTATATTTCTACGATGGTACATTTTAAGTCTACTTTATACCTGCATTATCCTTTAAAATTCTTACCCTTTCCATCCCTTTTTGTGTGTGTGTGTGTGTTATGTTAGATCCACTATGGACTGGACTCTCACTATTATGTTAGATCCACTATGGACTGGACTCTCACACTATTATGTTAGATCCACTATGGACTGGACTCTCACACTATCATGTTAGATCCACTATGAACTGGACTCTCACTATTATGTTAGATCCACTATGGACTGGACTCTCACACTATTATGTTAGATCCACTATGGACTGGACTCTCACACTATTATGTTAGATCCACTATGGACTGGACTCTCACACTATCATGTTAGATCCACTATGAACTGGACTCTCACTATTATGTTGGATCCACGATGGACTGTACTCTCACTATTATGTTAGATCCACTATGAACTGGACTCACACTATTATGTTAGATCCACTATGGACTGGACTCTCACACTATTATGTTAGATCCACTATGGACTGGACTCTCACACTATCATGTTAGATCCACTATGAACTGGACTCTCACTATTATGTTAGATCCACGATGGACTGTACTCTCACTATTATGTTAGATCCACTATGGACTGGACTCACACTATTATGTTAGATCCACTATGAACTGGACTCACACTATTATGTTAGATCCACTATGAACTGGACTCTCACACTATTATGTTAGATCCACTATGAACTGGACTCTCACACTATTATGTTAGATCCACTATGGACTGGACTCTCACACTATTATGTTAGATCCACTATGAACTGGACTCTCACTATTATGTTAGATCCACGATGGACTGTACTCTCACTATTATGTTAGATCCACTATGAACTGGACTCTCACTATTATGTTAGATCCACTATGGACTGGACTCTCACACTATTATGTTAGATCCACTATGGACTGTACTCTCACTATTATGTTAGATCCACTATGAACTGGACTCTCACTATTATGTTAGATCCACTATGAACTGGACTCTCACTATTATGTTAGACCCACTATGGACTGGACTCTCACACTATTATGTTAGATCCACTATGGACTGGACTCTCACTATTATGTTAGATCCACTATGGACTGGACTATCACTATTATGTTAGATCCACTATGGACTGGACTCTCACAATATTATGTTGGATCCACTATGGACTGGACTCTCACACTATTATGTTAGATCCACTATGGACTGGACCCTCACAATATTATGTTGGATACACTATGGACTGGACTATCACTATTATGTTAGATCCACTATGGACTGGACTCTCACAATATTATGTTGGATCCACTATGGACTGGACTCTCACACTATTATGTTAGATCCACTATGGACTGGACTTTCACTATTATGTTAGATCCACTATGGACTGGACTATCACACTATTATGTTAGATCCACTATGGACTGGACTCTCACACTATTATGTTAGATCCACTATGGACTGGACTCTCACACTATTATGTTAGATCCACTATGGACTGGACTCTCACACTATTATGTTAGATCCACTATGGACTGGACTCTCACACTATTATGTTAGATCCACTATGGAAGTTTATTTACGGAACATATTCATTACTCCGTCTGTTGTAAACTATAAGTAGGTAAGATATAATTACCGAATACGACTAATTCAGTGTTAATATTTGACTGGCCCTTTTTTTAGTGGAAAGGTCGGGCCCTCGAAGTCGAAAAGGTTAAAAACCCCTGATATAGACTACTAGGCTAGACTACGGCCACGCACTTCTTGTCGGGATCCCCAGCAAGAACAACCAGAAGCTGCAATACATCCAGAATAGTTCTGCTAGGATCCTGACGATTGTGCGGAAATGTGACAATATCACACCAACTCTCAAATCCCTTCACTGGCTTCCTGTTCCACTCAGGATTGAATTCAAAGTCTCCCTACTAACCCACTAGTGCCTCCATGGAAATGCCCCCCCTCTACCTCAAAGAACTACTCACCCCCAAATCCTCCGCTCTGGACAGGCTAACCTCCTCCAACCTCCGAGGACAGAGCTACGAACAATGTGGGGCTTTCTGTTCCGCCGCTCCCAGTCTGTGGAACGCTCTCCCTGACCACCTGAGGGCACCACAGACTGTGGATGCTTTGAAAAAAGGCTTAAAAACCCTTCTTTTAAAAAAAAGCCTTTTTTTTTTTTAGATATATGCATACTAGTTTTAGCTATTTGGCTGTTCTAGTTTTTATTTATTTTTTTTATTTTTTTTTATACACTGTAGCACTTTGACGTTGTTTACTCAATGTCTGTGTTTTTTATAAATTTTGATGTCTATTTTACTGTTTTAATTGGTTTTACCCTTTAAAATCGTTTTTAATCGTATTTATTTTTTAAATTGGTTTTCTATTCATTTATTTTTGTCAAGACTTGGTCTATGGCGTGGTTTGTTCTCCCGTGGTGCAAACGATTTGGACCAGACATCGCGTGAAGGTGAATACATTTTTAATTCTAACTAAAAAAAAAAGTACAAACAAAAGGCGCTCACAGCGCAGGTAAAAAACTTGACTAGGAAAACAAAAGGCGCGCACAATGGCGGAGAAATATAAACGTTAAACAAAAACTTACTTGACAAGGAACTGTGAACATGGCATGAAGAAGCGTGATCATAAAGGGTGCAGAGCATAAATGTGGAGCATGAATGTGATGTCGACAGGCAGACTAACAGAAAACAATGGACTTAAATAATACAGACATGATTGGTGAAAACAGGTGCGTGACTCGAAACAGGTGCGTGACAGGACAGGTGAAAACTAATGAGTTGCTATGGAATCAAACAAACAAGGAAGTGCAACCAGGAACTAAAAAGAGTCCAAAAAACAAACACATGGCCAAAACAAAAACATGAACAGACATGACAATTTTTTGTTTTTATTCAGTCATTGGTGTAGCACAGGGGTCACCAACGCGGTGCCCGCGGGCACCAGGTAGCCCGTAAGGACCAGATGAGTAGCCCGCTGGCCTGTTCTAAAAATAGCTCAAATAGCAGCACTTACCAGTGAGCTGCCTCTATTTTTTAAATTGTATTTATTTACTAGCAATCTGGTCTCGCTTTGCTCGACATTTTTAATTCTAAAAGAGACAAAACTCAAATAGAATTTGAAAATCCAAGAAAATATTTTAAAGTTTTGGTCTTCACTTGTTTAAATAAATGCATTAATTATTTTACTTTGCTTCTTATAACTTTCAGAAAGACAATTTTAAAGAAAAAATACAACCTTAAAAATGATTTTAGGATTTTTAAACACATATACCTTTTTACCTTTTAAATTCCTTCCTCTTCTTTCCTGACAATTTAAATCAATGTTCAAGTATTTTTTTTTTTATTGTAAAGAATAATAAATACATTTTAATTTAATTCTTCATTTTAGCTTCTGTTTTTTCGACGAAGAATATTTGTGAAATATTTCTTCAAACTTATTATGATTAAAATTCAATCTAGAAAATCTGTAGAATCAAATTTAAACCTTATTTCAAAGTCTTTTAAATTTCTTTTAAAATTTTTGTTCTGGAAAATCTAGAAGAAATAACGATTTGTCTTTGTTAGAAATATAGCTTGGTCCAATTTGTTATATATTCTAAAAAAATGCGGATTGGATTTTAACCTATTTAAAACATGTCATCAAAATTCTAAAATGAATCTTAATCGGGAAAAATTACTAATGATGTTCCATAAATTATTTTTTTAATTTTTTCAAAAAGATTCGAATTAGCTAGTTTTTCTCTTCTTTTTTTCGGTTGAATTTTGATTTTTAAAGAGTCAAAATTGAAGATAAACTATGTTTCAAAATTTTATTGTCATTTTTTTCGTGTTTTCTCCTCTTTTAAACCGTTCAATTAAGTGTAAATATCATTAATTATTAATAATAACATAGAGTTAAAGGTAAATTGAGCAAATTGGCTATTTCTGGCAATTAGTGTATCAAACTGGTAGCCCTGCGCATTAATCAGTACCCAAGAAGTAGCTCTTGCTTTCAAAAAGGTTGGTGACCCCTGGTGTAGCATAATATTGTTTTTAATATTGTTTTTAATATTGTTTTTAATATTGTTTTTAATATTGTTTTTAACATGGTTGTGCAGCACTTTGAAAACATTCTTGTTGTGTAAATGTGCTATATAAATAAAGTGGATTGGATTGGATAAAGTTCTTTTTACAAATAAATATATTATTATTAGGGCTGGGAATCTTTGGGTGTCCAACGATTCGATTCAAAATCGATTATTGGGGTCACGATTCGATTCAGAATCGATTTTTTTTTTTCAATTCAACACGATTCTCGATTCAAAAACGATTTTTTTTTTTTTTTTTTTTTTTTTTTTAATGAAAACAATACACAACAATACTATAATAATGCAATACAATTTCAAAACAAAACCCGACCCAGCAACATTCAGAATAGCAATAAACAGAGCAATTGAGAGCAATTGAGGACACACAAACATGACACGGAACAATCTAAAAGTAGTGAGACAAAAATGAATATTATCAACAACAGTATCAATATTAGTAACAATTTCAACATAGCAGTGATTAAAAATCCCTCATTGATATTATCATTACAAACATTAATAAAAAAATAAAAAATAAAAAATGAACAATAGTGTCACAGTGGCTTACACTTGCATCGCATCTCATAAACTAAATGTCTAATGATAATGTCAATGAGGGATTTTTAATCACTGCTATGTTGAAATTGTAACTAATATTGATACTGTTGTTGATAATATTCATTTTTGTTTCACTACTTTTAGATTGTTCCGTGTCATGTTTGTGTCTCCTCTCAATTGCTCTGTTTATTGCAGTTCTGAGTGTTGCTGGATTGCATTGTTATGGTATTGCTGTGTATTGTTTTGTTGGATTGATTAATTTAAAAAAAAAAAAAAAAAAAAAAATTAATTAAAAAAAAATTAAAAAAAAAAAAAATCGATGTTTTTAAAAAATGAGAATCGATTCTGAATCGCACAACGTGAGAATCGCGATTCGAATTCGAATCGATTTTTTCCCACACCCCTAATTATTATTATTATTATGTGACATGCATCCATGCACTTGTCTCCACAATGATCACTAAGCAAATCGTGTTTTTTATTCCTTTCACCTTTGTGAGGCGAGAGCATAAGTCATCTCCACATCAAGTGTGTGCTGCAGAGGGTTGTGTGTGTGTGTGTGTGTGTGTGTGTGTGTGTGTGTTCTTATTTTTATTCCAAGAGTGTGTGCAGAGAGAGGGAAGGGCTTGGAGGATCTGCAGAGGAGGAGGAGGAGAGCCTCCTCAGTCTGGGCTCGGCTAGTCGAGTCTGTTGCTGGCCAGATCAGCTGGCGGTGTCTCGCGGGGGTGTGGCACATCACAACAAAGGCAGACACAACTCCTATCAACCGCCGCACTTTAAGCCATCTTTTTGCCCCTCTCTGCCCGATCGTCTCTTATCGGCAACACGTACATGTCGCTCCCTCCAGCCACGTCTACACTTCCTCCTTGTTACAATGGCGTCACGCCCACGCCTTCACGCCTAAGTTTGTGTGTGCAAAACAACAACACGCGGGGGGAAAAAAACAAAAAAACACCGGAAGTCTGCATTGTGTGTGTGTGTGTTCTAGCAATGCTTACTTAATGGGGACGTGGCTCTGTTTACACAGTCACCTTTAGGGGACCTCTGACGGTATAGGGGACAACAAAACAGGTCCCCTAAAGGGAAACCTTTTTAAATGATAGTCAGATCCATTCTAAGTGATTTTTAAGCTTTGGCCCATAAAACATGTAGTGTTAGGGTTAGGGTACACCCTAACCCAGACCTGGGGCCACATGCGGCCCGTTAAGCTTTTCAATCCGGCCCGCCGGACATTCCCAAATAATGTTTTTAGATCTTTCAACTGTAGCTGCCATTATGATGTACAGTGATGTTTTGAAATGACCGTAAGTATTGAACTATACAAAGTATTTCAATGGTTTAAATCTGCACTTTTGCATGATATACTAGTTACTATGGTAATTAATTAGTTAGTATGGTAATCTAAGTCACAGCTGCTCCGACGAGGCACCAAGCAGTGTGGGCGGGGAGCGTTTCCACAGAGTGGTTCCAGAGCGGTCAGCCTGAAATGCGCGTGATAGGGAGGGAAGGAGATTTTTACGTCAAAGTTCTAAAGCTTAGTGATGTATCAGATATATCAGATTGTATGTGGGGTTTTTTTTTACCCTTCGCGTTCATATTTTGCGGTGTTAGTTGCATTTCGCTTGATTGTGAAACATGTCGATCGAGAGGGGGTGTGACGTTCATATGTTGTCAATATTCAGTGTTTTATCGTCCATAGTTAATATTGTAAACCCCACATTCTTTATTTTCATATACACTACCGTTCAAAAGTTTGGGGTCACCCAAACAATTTTGTGGAATAGCCTTCATTTCTAAGAACAAGAATAGACTGTCGAGTTTCAGATGAAAGTTCTCTTTTTCTGGCCATTTTGAGCCTTTAATTGACCCCACAAATGTGATGCTCCAGAAACTCAATCGGCTCAAAGGAAGGTCAGTTTTGTAGCTTCTGTAACGAGCTAAACTGTTTTCAGATGTGTGAACATGATTGCACAAGGGTTTTCTAATCATCAATTAGCCTTCTGAGCCAATGAGCAAACACATTGTACCATTAGAACACTGGAGTGATAGTTGCTGGAAATGGGCCTCTATACACCTATGTAGATGTTGCACCAAAAACCAGACATTTGCAGCTAGAATAGTCATTTACCACATTAGCAATGTATAGAGTGTATTTCTTTAAAGTTAAGACTAGTTTAAAGTTATCTTCATTGAAAAGTACAGTGCTTTTCCTTCAAAAATAAGGACATTTCAATGTGACCCCAAACTTTTGAACGGTAGTGTATATATATATATATATATATATATATATATATATATATATATATATATATATATATATATATATATATATATATATATATATATATATATATATATATATATATATATATATATATATATATGTATCTGTTTATATTTTTTATTTTATTTCTGATTATTATTATTATTAATGTATTATAATTTATTTTTTGTTTATTTAATTGATGTATTTGTAGATATTACTTTGTTGTTGTTTTTTGCTGTTTCTTTCTTTTTTGGGGGGCAGGTGGTATAGTTGGGATACAAACAAAAAATATTTTGACATTTAGGGCAGACAACAGATATATGATGTATGTCAGGGGTGTCCAAAATGTTTCCACTGAGAGCCGCACACGCAAAAAATGAAAGCATACGGGGGCCATTTTGATATTTTTCATTTTCAAACCATAACAAAATGTTTTTACCTTTAGGGCTCCCGGGGATCATAAAGGGTCACGTTACCTGAATATTACATTTGAACTATTATCTTGTTTGTTTTATGCTCTTTTGTCAAAGGAAATGTTGATGTTTTTGTATGGCAACATAAAACATTTTAATGTGAAATATTTGAAATAATTGGAGCCTTGAATAGGTTAATAAGTCATTATAACATTGTTAATTTTTTTGAGCAATGGCAAAAAAATTGAAATAAAGATAGACAAAAAACAGCCTGCATGGCAGCTTTGTGTCAACATTGCACCTTTTTCTAGTGAGATTTCACCTCATTCCACTTTTTTTAATGTTTTTATTTTTATTTTTGTAATAGCATTTCCAGAATGTGTGGCGGGCCGGTAAATAATTAGTTGCGGGCCGCAAATAGCCCCCGGGCCGCGCTTTGGACACCCCTGATGTATGTGAATATGATGTAATGGATAGGAATGTCTGATGCTGGATGTCAATAAAAAAAAAATTGGGAAAAAAATAAATAAATAAATAAAGTTGGTCCCCATTCCAAATGATAACCAGTATATGTGTGTGTGTGTGTGTGTGTGTGTGTGTGTGTGTGTGCTGCAGCGCGGCTTTGCAGGGGCGAGCGTGGCCGTGGGAGTGGGAGTGGCACTGTACGTTCGTGCACAAAAAAACCCCCGCAAAAGTTCACACAAGTTGAGTGACAAAAGTGATGCGATGGCAAAAAAAAAAGAGGACATTGAAATCCGCGCATGCGCTGTACTGACCTGTGTGCGTCCTCAGGTGCGCTTTCAGGTGCGAGGATTTGCCGTAAACTTTCTCGCAGCCCGTGTAGTGACATTTGTGC
>NC_084740.1:57523303-57555803 GCF_033978785.1 Entelurus aequoreus
ATTGTCCAACAGTTTGAAGGCCTACTGAAATGAGATGTTCTTATTCTATGTGTCATACTTGATCATTTCGCGATATTGCCATATTTTTGCTGAAGGGATTTAGTGGAGAACATCGACGATAAAGTCCGCAACTTTTGGTCGCTGATAAAAAAGTCTTGCCAGTACCGGAAGTAGCGTGACGTCGCAGGTTGTGGAGCTCCTCACATCTGCACATTGTTTACAATCATGGCCGCCAGCAGCGTGAGCGATTCGGACCGAGAAAGCTACGATTTCCCCATTAATTTGAGCGAGGATGAAAGATTCGTGGATGAGGAAAGTGAGAGTGAAGGACTAGAGGGCAGTGGAAGCGATTCAGATAGGGAAGATGCTGTGAGAGGCGGGTGGGACCTGATATTCAGCTGGGAATGACTACAACAGTAAATAAACACAAGACATATATATACTCTATTAGCCACAACACAACCAGGCTTATATTTAATATGCCACATAACAAACACCTCCCCCCTCCCGTCCATATAACCCGCCAATACAAATCAAACACCCGCACAACACACTCAATCCCACAGCCCAAAGTACCGTTCACCTCCGCAAAGTTCATACAGCACATATATTTCCCCAAAGTTACGTACGTGACACGCACATAGCGGCACGCACGGACGGGCAAGCGATGAAATGTTTTGAAGAAAGCTGCGTACTCACGGTAGCGCGTCTGCTATCAAAGTCAAAGTCCTCCTGGTTGTGTTGCTGCAGCCAGCCGCTAATACACCGCTTCCCACCTACAGCTTTCTTCTTTGCAGTCTCCATTTGCATTAAACAAATTGCAAAAGATTCACCAACACAGATGTCCAGAATACTGTGGAATTTTGCGATGAAAACAGACAACTTAATAGCTGGCCACAATGCTGTCCCAAAATGTCCTCTACAATCCGTGACGTCACGCGCATACGTCATCATACCGAGACGTTTTCAGCCGGATATTGAGCGGGAAATTTAAAATTGCACCTTATAAGTTAACCCGGCCGTATTGGCTTGTGTTGCATTGTTAAGATTTCATCATTGATATATAAACTATCAGACTGCGTGGTCACTAGTAGTGGCTTTCAGTAGGCCTTTAAGAACAACATTTATCAACCAGCTATTGCAAGGAATTTAGGGATTTCACCATCTACGCTCCGTAATATCATCAAAAGGTTCAGAGAATCTGGACATTGAATGCCCATGACCTTCGATCGCTGCATCAAAAAGCGACATCAGTGTGTAAAGGATATCACCACATGGGCTCAGGAACACTTCACAAACCCACTGTCAGTAACTACAGTTGGTCGCTACATCTGTAAGTGCAAGTTAAAACTCTACTATGCAAAGCCAAAGCCATTTATCAACAACACCCAGAAACGGCGCCGGCTCCGCTGGACCCGAGCTCATCTAAGATGGACTGATGCAAAGTGGAAAAGTGTTCTGTGGTCTGACGAGTCCACATTTCAAATAGTTTTTGGAAACTGTGGACGTCGTGTCCTCCGGACCAAAGAGGAAAAGAACCATCCGGATTGTTCTAGGCGCAAAGTGTAAAAGCCAGCACCTGTGATGGTATGGGGGTGTATTAGTGCCCAAGACATGGGTAACTTACACATCTGCGAAGGCACCATTAATGCTGAATAATTAAACATGCTTCACTACACACCATAGGAGGATAAATAGCTCACCGGCGTCACAATGTAAACAAACGCCATGGATTGATCTACACTGTAATGATACCAAGTACAGGAGCGTGATATGATTACATCAATATCTTTTAGCATCACAAAATCTTGAAAAATGTATATTATGTTTATAAACTCAGGAAATACGTCCCCGTCACATGGTGACTTTGAATATGACCAATGTATGATCCTGTAACTACTTGGTATCGGATCGATACCTACATTTGTGGTATCATCCAAAACTAATGTAAAGTATCAAACAAGAGAAGATTAAGTGATTATTACATTTTAACAGAAGTGTAGATAGAACATGTTGAAACAAAGTAAGCAGATATTAACAGTAAATGAACAAGTAGATTAATAATCCTTTTTTACAGCTTGTCCCTCATAATGTGTACAAAATAATAGGTGTATAAATGACACAATATGTTACTGCAGACTAATTAGGAGTCTTTGTTTGTTTACTTACTACTAAAAGACAAGTTGTCTAGTAGGTTCACTATTTTATTTAAAGGCCTACTGAAATGAATAGCAGATCCATTCTATGTGTCATACTTGATCATTTCGCGATATTGCCATATTTTTGCTGAAAGGATTTAGTAGAGAAAATCGACGATAAAGTTCGCAACTTTTGCTCGCTGATAAAAAAACCTTGCCCCTACCGGAAGTAGCGTGACGTCACAAGCGGTAGTGCTGCTCACAATTCCCCGTTGTTTACAATGGAGCGAGAGATATTAGGAGCGAGAAAGTGACGATTACCCCATTAATTTGAGCGAGGATGAAAGATTCGTGGATGAGGAACGTTAGAGTGACGGACTAGAATGCAGTTCAGGAGATATGTTATTTCGCTCTGACCGTAACTTAGGTACAAGCTGGCTCATTGGAATCCACACTCTCTCCTTTTTCTATTGTGGATCACGGATTTGTATTTTAAACCACCTCGGATACTATATCCTCTTGAAAATGAGAGTCGAGAAGGCGAAATGGACATTAACAGTGACTTTTATCTCCACGACAATACATCGACGAAGCTCTTTAGCATGAGCTAACGTGATAGCATCTGTCTCAAATGCAGATAGAAACAAAATAAATAAATCCCTGACTGGAAGGATAGACAGAAGATCAACAATACTATTATCAGGAGACACCGAACCAAACACTGGACATGTAAATACACGGTTAATGTGTATTGGACGCCTTTCGAAGCCTAGCAATGCTGTTGCTAACGACGCTAACTTAACAACGGGACCTCGTCAGAGCTATGATAAAAACATTAGCGCTCCACCTACGCCAGCCAGCCCTCCTCCGCTCATCAACACCCGTGCTCACCTGCGTTCCAGCGATCGACGATGCGGTCGGCGGCCCGGAGACGTAGGAAGTCAAGGTGAGTTCGCCGCTAGCGCGTCTTCTATCCAACAAAGTCATCCTTGATGTGTTGCTACAGCCAGCCGCTAATACACCGATCCCACCTACAACGTTCTTCTTTGCAGCCTCCATTGTTCATTAAACAAATTGCAAAAGATTCACCAACACAGATGTCCAGAATACTGTGGAATTTGGTCGAAGAAAACAGAGCTCTGTGTATTGTGTCCAAAACACTTCCGTGGACCTCGCGACGTCACGCGCATACGTCATCCTCCAAAGGCGTTTTGAACCGGAAATTCCCCGGGAAATTTAAAATTGCACTTTATAAGTTAACCCAACTGCAACATGTGTTGCAATGTTAAGATTTCATCATTGATATATAAACTATCAGACTGCGTGGTCGCTAGTAGTGGCTTTCAGTAGGCCTTTAAGGACTACATTACAATAATAAACTTGTTTCATGTACCCTGAGATTTTTTTGTTCAAATAAAGCCAATAATGCCATTTTTTTGTGGTCCCCTTTATTTAGATAAGTATCGAAATACATGTTAGTACCGGTACCAAAATATTGACATGGGGACAACCCTAGTTTGGTATAAACAAAAATGAAATATTGTGAGCACCTTATTTTAGAAGATGGCTCTTATTATTCTTCTTCTTCTTCCTTGCAGTGAACCTTCTTCCTGTGAGGACCTCCGAGGTCTCTGCCATGTGAAAAGCAGCCAGCCGGCGCAGGCAAAAGCCGGGGCCAGGAGACAAGTGGCGCACTGTGGGGGACGAGGGAGTCAACATACAGAGCGCTGTCATCATCGCTGCTCTTTTTGAAGTCCGTGCAAAAGTAGCTTAGGTGGCCAGAGTCCAGAGATCCGACCTTTAAAGGAGCACACCAGCTGCAAAGACGAGACATAATTGAGTAGGGATGTCCGATAATGGCTTTTTGCCGATATCCGATATTCCGATATTGTCCAACTATTTAATTACCGATACCGATATCAACCGATACCGATATCAACCGATATATACAGTCGTGGAATTAACACATTATTATGCCTAATTTGGACAACCAGGTATGGTGAAGATAAGGTACTTTTAAAAAAAATAAAATAAGAAAAATAAATTAAAAACATTTTCTTGAATAAAAAAGAAAGTAAAACAATATAAAAGCAGTTACGTAGTTTAATTTAGTCTTTATTTGAAGGGACAATGCACAGAAACATTCAGCTCAAAGACAGATGTGTTCTGTACCAGATTATAGCTAAATAGCTCATTTCCATCTGCAGTCCCTGGCTACCTAAATTAAAGGGCTACAAAAATCATGCAATAAAATTATGACAATAAAAACATACTATAGCACGTTTTTAAATGAAGAAAAGTCATAAAATGCCCTTTAATGTACACATGCTTAATATACAATACAACCACACCTCATTTACATCATCACACAAAGACAATACATGCTTTTGTTCACATCTGTCATCATTTGTAAAAACATAGAAACTAGTAATTAATGAAAATGAGTCAAATTAACCGTTAAAGGTTAGTACTATTAGTGGAGCAGCAGCACGCACAATCGTGTGTGCTTACGGACTGTATCCCTTGCAGACTGTATTGATATATATTGATATATAATGTAGGAACCAGAATATTAATAACAGAAAGAAACAACCCTTTTGTGTGAATGAGTGTAAATGGGGGAGGGAGTTTTTTTTGGGTTGGTGCACTAATTGTAAGTGTATCTTGTGTTTTTTTATGTTGATTTAATTTTAAAAAATTTAAAAAAAAAAATTTAAAAAAACGATACCGATAAAAAAAAAAAACGATACCGATAATTTCCGATATTACATTTTAACGCATTTATCGGCCGATAATATCGGTCTGCCGATATTATCGGACATCTCTAATAATGAGTCGTGCTAATTCAAGGACTGACTTAATTGGCCTGATGGACTCACATCCATCCACTTACACTATATTGCCAAAAGTATTTGGCCATCCATCCAAATGATGAGAATCAGGTGTCCTAGTCACTTGGCCCGGTGTATCAAATCAAGCACTTAGGCGTGGAGACTGTTTCTACAAACATTTGTGAAAGAACGGGCCACTTTCAGTGATTTCCAGCGTGGAACTGTCCCTGGATGCCACCTGTGCAACAAATCCAGTCGTGAAATGTCCTCGCTCCTAAATATTCCAAAGTCAACTGTCAGCTTTATTATAAGAAAATGGGAGAGTTTGGGAGCAACAGCAACTCAGCCACCAAGTGGTAGGAGTGTGATATTTGGTGGAGGAGGAATTATAGTGTGGGGTTGTTTTTCCAGGAGTTGGGCTTGGCCCCTTAGTTGCAGTGAAAGGAACGTTGAATGCTCCAGGATACCAAAACATATTGGACAATTCCATGCTCCCAACCTTGTGGGAACAGTTTGGAGCGAGCCACTTCCTCTTCCAACGTGACTGTGCACCAGTGCACAAAGCAAAGTCCATAAAGACATGGATGGTGTGGATGAACTTGACTGGCCTGCACAGAGTCCTGACCTGAACCCGATATAACACCGTTTGGGATGAATTAGAACGGAGACTGAGAGCCAGGCCTTCTCCATCAACATCGGTGTGTGACCTCACCGATGCGCTTTTGGAAGATCGGTCGAAAATATCCTATAAACACACTCCGCAACCTTGTGGACAGCCTTCCCAGAAGAGTTGAAGCTGTAATAGCTTCAAAAGGTCATATTGAGCCCTATGGGTTAGGAATGGGATGGCACTTCAAGTTCATATGTGAGTCAAGGCAGGTGGCCAAATACTTTTGGCAATATAGTGTATGTCTAGAAAGGGTGGTCCTAAAGAGGTAAGCATTTTTCGGGGGTCTCAAGAAGGTAACAAATACAAGTGTGTGTGTGTATGTGTGTTTGTGTGTGTGTGTGTGTGTGTGTGTATCTGTTCTTGTATTTCTACCCTTCTTGAGACATCAACAAGGAAAAGTACCTTCCATATGAGGACCGCTGAACAAGTCCGGACCGAAATCATGGTCCCAATACGGAAAACCATTGCATCTAATAGAGAGCCAAATACTAGATTCTGTGAACATTGCTCCAAAGTCAGGATTTTTTTTGTTGATTTAATGTGCATACAAAAGTAAACATCTCACCCATGTGCTTTTAGAAGAATGGTGGAAAATTCCTTCTTTCATTGTGAATTTGTCCGGCGAGGACGAAGGGAATAAAGAGCAGAAATGAAGCGAGTATTAGCCCGGCCTCTCCGCTGCAGCTGATGCGCTGCCGGGAGGATGAATGCACACTTTCAGCACGCCGCACAAAAGCAGCGCACTAGAATGTTCTCAGTGTTCAGCCCGAGTAAGGCGACGTGCCATTCAGGAGGCCATCTGGCTGTATTATTTTACATATTCTTTGCTCACAGAAAAAAACGTGGCGCTCTGGTGTTTCGTGCGCGGGAGGAGTACGTTTCCTCTTTCTCGGCGCGAGCGGTGTCGAAATGGCTCGAATGTTAAAGGGGAACTGCACTTGGTTTGGAGTTTTTGTTCACAATCTTTATGAGAGACGAGAAGACAAAACATTTTGTTTTATTTTTTCGCTTTCTAACACAGTGGTGGGGCGTCAGGGCTTCTCTGCTGGCCTAACATAACCAGATATCAGGATCATAATTTAAGATAAAAGTAATTTTTAATGTCTTTCCCTAAACATCTAAAAGTTTAAAAAAAAATACTTTTTTTGTTCGATTTGTACTTTTTTTTTTTTTAGAATAGAATAGAAAGTACTTTATTGATCCCTGGGGGAAATTCAGCACCACGGTTTGCTCACAATAGACAATAAACACTTAGGTATTTTTTACATGTGAATAATATAAATACAGTCTATTATACAGCATTATTCACAAGTGAATACTATAAATACAGTCTATTATACAGCACATGTGAATAATATAAATACTGTCTATTTTACGGCATTATTCACATGTGAATAATATAAATACAGTCTATTATACAGCATTATTCACATGTGAATAATGCTGTATAATAGACTGTATGATTCTGTATAATAGACTGTATTTATATTATTCACATATAAATAATGCCGTATAATAAACTGTATTTATATTAGTCACATGTGCTGTATAATAGACTGTATTTATATTATTCACATGTGAATAATGCTGTACAATAGACTGTATTTATATTATTCACATGTGAATAATGCTGTACAATAGACTGTATTTATATTATTTACATGTGAATAATGATGTATAATAGACTGTATTTATATTATTCACATGTGCATAATGCTGTACAATAGACTGTATTTATATTATTCACATATGAATAATGCCGTATAATAGACTGTATTCATATTATTCACATGTGCTGTATAATAGACTGTATTTATATTATTCACATGTGAAAAATGCTGTATAATAGACTGTATTTATATTATTCATATGTGAATAATGCTGTATATTAGACTGTATTTATATTATTCACATGTGAATAATGCTGTATAATAGACTGTATTTAAATTATTCACATGTGAATAATGCTGTATAATAGACTGTATTTAAATTATTCACATGTGAATAATGCTGTATAATAGACTGTATTTATATTATTCACATGTGAATAATGCCGTATAATAGACTGTATTTATATTATTCACATATGAATAATGCCGTATAATAGACTGTATTTATATTATTCACATGTGCCGTATAATAGACTGTATTTATATTATTCACATGTGAATAATGCTGTTTAATGGACTGTATTTGTATTATTCACATGTGAATAATGCTGTATAATAGACTGTATTTATATTATTCACATGTGAATAATGCTGTATAATAGACTGTATTTATATTATTCACAAATGAATAATGCCGTATAGTAGACTGTATTTATATTATTCACATGTGAATAATGCTGTATAATAGACTGTATTTATATTATTCACATATGAATAATGCCGTATAATAGACTGTATTTATATTATTCACATGTGAATAATGCTGTATAATAGACTGTATTTATATTATTCACATATGAATAATGCCGTATAATAGACTGTATTTATATTATTCACATATGCTGTATAATAGACTGTATTTATATTATTCACATGTGAATAATGCTGTATAATAGACTGTATTTATATTATTCACATGTGAATAATGCTGTATAATAGACTGTATTTATATTATTCACATGTGAATAATGCTGTATAATAGACTGTATTTAAATTATTCACATGTGAATAATGCTGTATAATAGACTGTATTTATATTATTCACATATGAATAATGCCGTATAATAGACTGTATTTATATTATTCACATGTGCTGTAAAATAGACTGTATTTATATTATTCACATGTGAATAATGCTGTATAATAGACTGTATTTATATTATTCACATGTGAATAATGCTGTATAATAGATTGTATTTATATTATTCACATGTGAATAATGCTGTATAATAGACTGTATTTATATTATTCACATGTGAATAATGCTGTATAATAGACTGTATTTAAATTATTCACATGTGAATAATGCTGTATAATAGACTGTATTTATATTATTCACATATGAATAATGCCGTATAATAGACTGTATTTATATTATTCACATGTGCTGTATAATAGACTGTATTTATATTATTCACATGTGAATAATGCTGTATAATAGACTGTATTTATATTATTCACATGTGAATAATATAAATACAGTCTATTATACAGCATTACTGAAGGCCTAGGTGGGAAACACAAGGCCCATCACTGTTCTAACATGTAGATATCGGCTTGTTCTTGGTGGCTAGCAATGAAGCTAATGGGAGCAATCAATTGCACGTCTAAATCACTTTAAAAATGCTTTCAAAAAGCGCCAACAATACTTAATTTCCGTTTCATAACCTGTATACTAACCAGACTGTATCAACATTGTTATTGTAAGAGCGGTGTGCTGCAATATTAGCCGTAAAAGCTAACTATGGCAAGAGATAAGCTATCTTCTACAACAACACGGAACACGTTTGAGTTTGTAATTTACAACACTGCGATACGACACCAATATGTACTGACTGAAAAACATGAACAATCATATTATAGTGTCTGTAAAGTATTATTTCATGTTTTGTTCGTACACAGCTAGCTAGACAGTGTATGTAGTGTAGTTGTACTAACACACATGGCACGATCAATAGAATAGTGTCTTTCTCGATGGACAGTTGTCTGTTTGGTGCAGCTGATCGGGGAAGTTTCCTGTTGAATTTGGGGAAGCAATCCATTTATGTCGAAATAGCTTGTCTCCAAGTTCAATATTTATAGCATCAAAATCGCTTTCACCCCCCCTCTCCCGGCTTCCGTCTGCTCCAACGTCTTACTCTTCCTTCGTGCTCGCTTCTGTAAGCAGTAAGTAGTCCATCCTCAGTATATTCAGCTTCAAAAGTATAAGGTTGTGAATCCTCATTTGTCCAAAAATAGTAATTTTTGTTGTCTGTTACCAAGTCTGCCCTGATTAGAACACACACTCGTGTTTGATTCCGGAAGTAGAAACACACATGTTGCCGGAAGTCAGACATGCGTTGCTATGGAAACAGAAATCAATGTGCGGGGAAAAAAAAGAAATATTAAAATGATCAAAAGACGGTAAATATTGTACATATTACATATTGTTATGAACTGTTACTACATTATATATATACTTGCAGTGTGTATATTGTACATATTACATATTGTTATGAAGGTGTCTGTTACTACATTATATATATACTTGTAGTGTGTATATTGTACATATTGCATATTGTTATGAAGGTGTCTGTTACTACATTATATATATACTTGCAGTGTGTATATTGTACATATTACATATTGTTGTGAAGGTGTCTGTCACTACATTATATATATACTTGCAGTGTGTATATTGTACATATTACATATTGTTATGAAGGTGTCTGTTACTACATTATATATATACTTGCAGTGTGTATATTGTACATATTACATATTGTTATGAACTGTTACTACATTATATATATACTTGCAGTGTGTATATTGTACATATTACATATTGTTGTGAAGGTGTCTGTCACTACATTATATATATACTTGCAGTGTGTATATTGTACATATTACATATTGTTATGAAGGTGTCTGTTACTACATTATATATATACTTGCAGTGTGTATATTGTACATATTACATATTGTTGTGAAGGTGTCTGTCACTACATTATATATATACTTGCAGTGTGTATATTGTACATATTACATATTGTTATGAAGGTGTCTGTTACTGCATGATATATATACTTGCAGTGTGTATATTGTACATATTACATATTGTTATGAAGGTGTCTGTTACTACATTATATATATACTTGCAGTGTGTATATTGTACATATTGTTATGAAGGTGTCTGTTACTACATTATATATATACTTGCAGTGTGTATATTGTACATATTACATATTGTTATGAAGGTGTCTGTTACTACATTATATATATACTTGCAGTGTGTATATTGTACATATTACATATTGTTATGAACTGTTACTACACACTATATATAAATATTTGCAGAGTGTATATAAAATGTTGATGGAGGGTTTTGAAGTTGTTTTAGAGGACTTTGAAGGCTACAAAGGTGACTACCATTAGCCACATCTTGCAAGCGTTTTTTTAATCATCTTTAAAATACTTTAAAATGTTGTCTCTCGTAATGATTGTGAACGATAGGCAAAAAAAAAAGTGCAGTTTCATTTTAAGGAACTCCCGAGCAATGCACAAAAGAGTGAATCAGGAAATTTACCACATAGAAGGAGTTTTTTTTGGAGGGGGACCATTTCAAATCATTAAGTTTTTTAAAAACTGCAACGTGAAGTTTCCAGGGACCTTTTGGACTCTCTGACATTCAAGCAGTGTCTGGCAGTGACATCCAGTTCTCAGACTCTCGTGTTTGTAACGGGAGACGTCTCCTTGAAGAACAGGACAGCCTGACCACTTTGACAAAACACCCTTGCGCTGTGCCAAGGTCTAGGTAGAAGCTTTGCAAGCAGACTCAATTTGTTTTTTGTTTTTCTGTGGCAGGTGTTCAGGACCGCCATCTCGGGTTTGATCACCATGTGTTGACACATTCTATCTATCACTATCGGACACACGGTACTATCAGGACTGGCAAAACATCTGCAGCCAGACCATGGTGACAAAGAAAACCACAGACGTACCACACAAACACAACTTTCACAGCAAACAACTATATTGCAACTTCGGAAAAGTTTGGTCAATACACACAAAGGAAAGTGGTCACTTCCACTCAAACACCGACCCACACACCAAGAAACCTGAACAAACACTGTGGACATGCCAAAGATGTACGCTACAGCTTTGACCTTAATGCCTGGTTCACACCAACGAATTACCGTTCCTCACGATTTGATGCCGCTTTGATACGCTTTAAATCACGCTTTGATACGTTTTATTAGGCTTTATTGAACTTTATTACGCTTTGATGCGATCCTGACGCTTTAAAATCAGGCTCTGACACGATTATCAAGCTCTGTTGTGCATTGGAATTAATGTGTCATGAACATTATGAACATTAATTTGTAATAATGACTTTGAAATGTGATATTGTTATGTACTTATGTGCAATTTGGAAGATGCTGTGATTATTATTTTGTGAATTTGATGAATAAATTGCGTGCAGACACATAATATAATAAAAAAGAGAAATATGATCAACAAATAAGTAAAAATAAAAATGTGAAAAACTCAGTATACTAAGTTTTCCCCACATTTTTTTTAGATTGATCTATTTATTTGATTTCTCTTTTTGTTTTATTATATACAGGATAAAACACATAATGTAATAAAAAAGAGAAATATGATAAACAAATAAGCAAAAAAAAATGTGAAAAACTCAGTATACTAAGTTTTCCCCACATTTTTTTTAGATTTATCTGTTTATTTGATTTCTCTTTTTGTTCTATTATATACAGGATAAAACACATAATGTAATAAAAAAGAGAAATATGATAAACAAATAAGTAAAAAAAAAAGTGAAAAACTCAGTATACTGTTTTCCACACATTTTTTATATTCATTTATTTTTTCAATTTCTCTTTTTTTTCCGTTATATTATGTTTATTATTTATTCTGTTTTATATTCATTTATTTTTTCAATTTCTCTTATTTTTTCGTTATATTATGTTTATTATTTATTATGTTTTATATTCATTTATTTTTTCAATTCCTCTTTTTTTTCCGTTATATTATGTTTATTATTTATTATTTATTATGTTTTATATTCATTTATTTTTTAAATTTCTCTTTTTTTCCCGTTATATTATGTTTATTATTTATTGATTATTGATTATTATTTTGTGAATTTGATGAATAAATTGCGTGCGCACACATAATATAATAAAAAAGAGAAATATGATAAACAAATAAGTAAAAAAAAATGTGAAAAACTCAGTATACTAAGTTTTCCCCACATTTTTTTTAGATTGATCTATTTATTTGATTTCTCTTTTTGTTTTATTATATACAGGATAAAACACATAATGTAATAAAAAAGAGAAATATGATAAACAAATAAGCAAAAAAAAATGTGAAAAACTCAGTATACTAAGTTTTCCCCACATTTTTTTTAGATTTATCTATTTATTTGATTTCTCTTTTTGTTCTATTATATACAGTAGAAAACACATAATGTAATAAAAAAGAGAAATATGATAAACAAATAAGTAAAAAAAAAAAGTGAAAAACTCAGTATACTGTTTTCCACACATTTTTTGTATTCATTTATTTTTTCAATTTCTCTTTTTTTTCCGTTATATTATGTTTATTATTTATTATGTTTTATATTCATTTATTTTTTCAATTTCTCTTCTTTTTTCGTTATATTATGTTTATTATTTATTATGTTTTATATTCATTTATTTTTTCAATTTCTCTTTTTTTTCCGTTATATTATGTTTATTATTTATTATTTATTATGTTTTATATTCATTTATTTTTTCAATTCCTCTTTTTTTTCGTTATATTATGTTTATTATTTATTGATTATTGATTATTATTTTGTGAATTTGATGAATAAATTGCGTGCGCACACATAATATAATAAAAAAGAGAAATATGATAAACAAATAAGTAAAAAAAATTTTGAAAAACTCAGTATACTAAGTTTTCCCCACATTTTTTTTAGATTTATCTATTTATTTGATTTCCCTTTTTGTTTTATTATATACAGGATACAACACATAATGTAATAAAAAATGAGAAATATGATAAACAAATAAGCAAAAAAAAATGTGAAAAACTCAGTATACTAAGTTTTCCCCACATTTTTTTTAGATGTATCTATTTATTTGATTTCTCTTTTTGTTCTATTATATACAGGATAAAACACATAATGTAATAAAAAAGAGAAATATGATAAACAAATAAGTAAAAAAAAAAAGTGAAAAACTCAGTACACTGTTTTCCACAAATTTTTTTATATTCATTTATTTTTTCAATTCCTCTTTTTTTTCCGTTATATTATGTTTATTATTTATTATGTTTTATATTAATTTATTTTTTCAATTCCTCTTCTTTTTTCGTTATATTATGTTTATTATTTATTATGTTTTATATACATTTATTTTTTCAATTTCTCTTTTTTTTCCGTTATATTATGTTTATTATTTATTATTTATTATGTTTTATATTCATTTATTTTTTTCAATTCCTCTCTTTTTTTCGTTATATTATGTTTATTATTTATTGATTATTGATTATTATTTTGTGAATTTGATGAATAAATTACGTGCGCACACATAATATAATAAAAAAGAGAAATATGATAAACAAATAAGTTAAAAAAAAAGTGAAAAACTCAGTATACTAAGTTTTCCCCACATTTTTTTAGATGTATCTATTTATTTGATTTCTCTTTTTGTTTTATTATATACAGGATAAAACACATAATGTAATAAAAAAGAGAAATATGATAAACAAATAAGTTTAAAAAAAAGTGAAAAACTCAGTACACTAAGTTTTCCCCACATTTTTTTTAGATGTATCTATTTATTTGATTTCTCTTTTTGTTTTATTATATACAGGATAAAACACATAATGTAATAAAAAAGAGAAATATGATAAACAAATAAGTAAAAAAAAAAGTGAAAAACTCAGTATACTGTTTTCCACACATTTTTTATATTCATTTATTTTTTCAATTTCTCTTTTTTTTCCGTTAAATTATGTTTATTATTTATTATGTTTTATATTCATTTATTTTTTCAATTCCTCTTCTTTTTTCATTATATTATGTTTATTATTTATTATGTTTTATATTCATTTATTTTTTCAATTTCTCTTTTTTCCCCCGTTATATTATGTTTATTATTTATTATTTATTATGTTTTATATTCATTTATTTTTTCAATTTCTCTTTTTTCCCGTTATATTATGTTTATTATTTATTGATTATTGATTATTATTTTGTGAATTTGATGAATAAATTGCGTGCGCACACATAATATAATAAAAAACAGAAATATGGATAAAACACATAATGTAATAAAAAAGAGAAATATGATAAACAAATAAGTAAAAAAAAAAGTGAAAAACTCAGTATACTAAGTTTTCCCCACATTTTTTTAGATTGATCTATTTATTTGATTTCTCTTTTTGTTTTACTATATACAGGATAAAACACATAATGTAATAAAAAAAGAGAAATATGATAAACAAATAAGTAAAAAAAAATTTGAAAAACTCAGTATACTAAGTTTCCCCCACATTTTTTTTTAGATGTATCTATTTATTTGATTTCTCTTTTTGTTTTATTATATACAGGATAAAACACATAATGTAATAAAAAAGAGAAATATGATAAACAAATAAGTAAAAAAAAAAGTGAAAAACTCAGTATACTGTTTTCCACACATTTTTTATATTCATTTATTTTTTCAATTTCTCTTTTTTCCCCGTTATATTATGTTTATTATTTATTATTTATTATGTTTTATATTCATTTATTTTTTCAATTCCTCTTCTTTTTTCGTTATATTATGTTTATTATTTATTATGTTTTATATTCATTTATTTTTTCAATTTCTCTTTTTTTTCATTATATTATGTTTATTATTTAATATTTATTATGTTTTATATTCATTTATTTTTTCAATTTCTCTTTTTTTTCCGTTATATTATGTTTATTATTTAATATTTATTATGTTTTATATTCATTTATTTTTTAAATTTCTCTTTTTTTTCCGTTATATTATGTTTATTATTTTTTATGTTTTATATTCATTTATTTTTTCAATTTCTCTTTTTTTTCTCGTTATATTATGTTTATTATTTATTATTTATTATGTTTTATATTCATTTATTTTTTCAATTTCTCTTCTTTTTTCGTTATATTATGTTTATTATTTATTATTTATTATGTTTTATATTCATTTATTTTTTCAATGTCTCTTCTTTTTCCGTTATATTATGTTTATTATTTATTATGTTTTATATTCATTTATTTTTTCAATTTCTCTTTTTTTCCCATTATATTATGTTTATTATTTATTATTCATTATGTTTTATATTCATTTATTTTTTCAATTTCTCTTCTTTTTTCATTATATTCAATGTCACTAGTCAATATCACAGTCACTTCCTATTTGTAGTTGTAGACTTGGGTCCGCGCTTTGAACCAAGATCTGTTAAGCTTTCCTACGCTTTGAGTCAAGCTTTGCTGAGCTTTGACAGGCTTTGTCACACTTTGATACGCTCTCTGCGCTTTATTCCATCCTTGACAGAGCGCCAATTTTTTTAAAACCGTTTAAAAAATGTTGGCGAACTTGCCGCATGTCCCGCTTCACTACAAGCTTTCCCACCATCCATTACGACCCTCACGCTTTAATCACGCTTTGTTACGCTTTAACGCCGCTTTGCATGCCGCTTTAAAGCGCCGTCAAAGCGCCGTTGGTGTGAACCTAACATAAAGCAGACCTGGGCGAAATACATATGCGGCCCATTAAGATTTTCAATCCGGCCCACCGGACGTTCTACATCATTTTTTGGGACCTTTAACATCCAAACTGTAGCCGCCATTATGATGTGCAGTGCTGTTTTTACATGACTAAGTCTTGAACTATAGAAAGTATTTCAATGGTGGAAATCTGCACTTTTTGCATGATATACTAGTTATTACAGTAATCTTGCCCTGTGATGAGGTGGCGACTTGTCCAGGGTGTACACCGCCTTCCGCCCGAATGCAGCTGAGATAGGCTCCAGCACCCCCCGCGACCCCGAGAGGGACAAGCGGTAGAAAATGGATGGATGGATACGTCACAGCAGCTCAGACCAGGAACAAAGCAGAGTGGACGGGGTTTGTTTGTGTGTCAGAAGCAGATACTTACAACACATTTATGCATAAAAGTGATAATATGTCACATTGTAGGTGTTTGCATTCCTATTTTGCTGTTCTTTACATTTTTGTTGTGTAAAAGATGTTCATCGAGGAACTGGTCTGAGAAGTACAAGAGGAGCGACGTTCACAATTGTTAATATTCAGTGTTTTATTGTTCATAGTTAATATTGTAAATCCCACTTTCTTTATTTTCCTGTACATTTTGGGTGTCCCATTCAGTAAAAAACTGTAAAATTCCATTCTGTTGTTTTGAGGTGGTCTGTCATAACGTTTTTAGAACTCTATCGGACATTGTGACTTTTGGTATTAGTGTTCCTGGGAAAAAAAGGGAGCCAAACACACATACTGTACAGCAGATTTTTACTGCTAAATGTGTATATATCATTTATACACACATACACATTGGCCCCCCAGACACATTTTGTTCTCTCAATGTGGCCCCCGAGTCAAAATATTTGCCCAGCTCTGAGTTAAAGGCATCGACCACCAATTGTCTTCTACATTTGTTCTTTTGCTTACAGAAATACAGTATCTCACCAAATAATTTTTTTTTCATATTTTTTCTATTTATATACATATATTTTATTATATAACAATTGTATATCTTATATATAATACTTTTAATATATTATTTTATTTTGCTATGTACATACATATTTCATATATTTTACTATATATATTGAAAATTAAATGATAAATGATAAATGGGTTATACTTGTATAGCGCTTTTCTACCTTCAAGGTACTCAAAGCGCTTTGACAGTATTTCCACATTCACCCATTCACACACACAGATGGAGGGAGCTGCCATGCAAGGCGCTACCAGCACCCATCAGGAGCAAGGGTGAAGTGTCTTGCCCAAGGACACAACGGACGTGACTAGGATGGTAGAAGGTGGGGATTGAACCCCAGTAACCAGCAACCCTCCGATTGCTGGCACGGCCACTCTACCAACTTCGCCACGCCGTCCCCAAAACAATTTCAATATTTTTTTGTAATATTTGTATATATTTATATATGTATAATTTTATTATATGTATGTATATTTTTATTTGTATGTACACTACCGTTCAAAATTTTGGGGTCACATTGAAATGTCCTTATTTTTGAAGGAAAAGCACTGTACTTTTCAATGAAGATAACTTTAAACTAGTCTTAACTTTAAAGAAATACACTCTATACATTGCTAATGTGGTAAATGACTATTCTAGCTGCAAATGTCTGGTTTTTGGTGCAATATCTACATAGGTGTATAGAGGCCCATTTCCAGCAACTATCACTCCAGTGTTCTAATGGTACAATGTGTTTGCTCATTGGCTCGGAAGGCTAATTGATGATTAGAAAACCCTTGTGCAATCATGTTCACACATCTGAAAACAGTTCAGCTCGTTACAGAAGCTACAAAACTGACCTTCCTTTGAGCAGATTGAGTTTCTGGAGCATCACATTTGTGGGGTCAATTAAACGCTCAAAATGGCCAGAAAAAGAGAACTTTCATCTGAAACTCGACAGTCTATTCTTGTTCTTAGAAATGAAGGCTATTCCACTAAATTGTTTGGGTGACCCCAAACTTTTGAACGGTAGTGTAAATAGTCATGAAAATAAAGATTGAATGAGAAGGTGTTTTCCAAACTTTTGGCCTGTACTGTATATTTCTTTGGACAATTGTAGGTAATCAGTGCAAAGAGTACTGGATTACGAGCGGGTGAAAACGGCTTTGACTCTTACTCATTAACTAACAGTGTTGGTGATCACTCAATCATTGACCGACTCTCCTGTGCTTTTCCTTTCTATTCAAAGTTAGCACAGGTCCCTGAACCTTTAGCAAAAAGCTAATAAAACGTGGCCCATTGCTGTTTTTTTTTTTATCAAGCCCAGCGATTCTGAGTGTAGGTCTCTTCATGGAAACCCAACACCGCTACTAAGACCGTTCTCGACTCAATGAAACTATAATCTTACCACCTATTTGTTCCATTGTCTCTCTTTTGTTGTTGTTCAGCAAAGCTCACTCATCCTGAGTGACACACCAACAACTGCTCCCATGACTAATGATGACAAAGCACGCTGCTCTTTCACCTGTGAAGATGAAAGCGGGATTAGTCAGGCGCTAGTGTTGCACATGTTTTTCCGAAGTTCCCCAAAATAACTCCGTACGTGTGTCGTTTTACCTGCCAGGGGTGGAATATTGGCGGTGAGGACAAAAGAACCTCTGGATGGAGTTCATGTCATGTGAGTGTGTTCAATGAGTCAATCATGCGGAGCTGAGACAAGTTGAAACTGTATCTTGTTGCCACAAAATCTGGTCCGGCCGCCGTCGAGCAAGATCTACCGGTTACAAAGCAGCAAAACGATCGAGCACTTATTAGCTCGCCTAACATGAGCGACGACAAGATGACTGACTGGGACAACATTTGAGGTCTGGTTACAAGTACAAACAAAGTACAAAAACATGTTTTTAGTCATGAATTACTGATCTACGGAGCCCCTAAAGGGACATGGGAATTATTATTTTTTTAGACATGTATCTCGTGGCCACGAGATACTTTCTCGTGGCCACGAGATACATGTCTAAAAAAAAAAAAAGTATCTCGTGGCCACGAGAAACTTTCTCGTGGCCACGAGAAACTTTTTATAAAAAAAAAATTAAAAAAAATTAAAAAATTTTTTTTTTTTTTTTTTTTTTTTTTTTTTTTATAAAAAGTTTCTCGTGGCCACGAGAAAGTTTCTCGTGGCCACGAGATACTTTCTCGTGGCCACGAGATACATGTCTAAAAAAAAAAAAAAGTATCTCGTGGCCACGAGAAAGTTTCTCGTGGCCACGAGAAAGTTTCTCTCGTGACCCTGCCGAGAGTATAGAGCTGGTCCACAGTTCCACGACCAGGACAAAAACCACACTGTTCCTCCTGGATCCGAGGTTCGACTATCCGTCGTAGCCTCCTCTCCAGTACGTCTGACTTTTGATCATACATATTTAATATTTAGAATGCATTTTTTTTTAAATCATGTCTTTCATAACGATTGTGAACGATAGACAAATTTCCAAAAAAAAAGTCAATTTCCCCTGCAAGGATTCAATGGAAATGTTTGATAACAAAAGCGGATCAGTACGGAGCCCCTAAAGGGACATGGGATTTTTTTTTTTTTAGACATGTATCTCGTGGCCACGAGAAAGTATCTCGTGGCCACGAGAAAGTATCTCGTGGCCACGAGAAACTTTCTCGTGGCCACGAGAAACTTTTTATAAAAAAAAAAAAAAAAAAAAAAAAAAAAAAATTATTTTTTTTATTTTTTTTATAAAAAGTTTCTCGTGGCCACGAGAAAGTTTCTCGTGGCCACGAGAAAGTTTCTCGTGTCCACGAGAAACTTTTTATAAAAAAAAAATTAAAAAAAATAAAATTTTTTTTTTTTTTTTTTTTTATAAAAAGTTTCTCGTGGCCACGAGAAAGTTTCTCGTGGCCACGAGATACTTTCTCGTGGCCACGAGATACATGTCTAAAAAAAAAAAAAAGTATCTCGTGGCCACGAGAAAGTTTCTCGTGGCCACGAGAAAGTTTCTCTCGTGACCCTGCCGAGAGTATAGAGCTGGTCCACAGTTCCACGACCAGGACAAAAACCACACTGTTCCTCCTGGATCCGAGGTTCGACTATCCGTCGTAGCCTCCTCTCCAGTACGTCTGACTTTTGATCATACATATTTAATATTTAGAATGCATTTTTTTTTAAATCATGTCTTTCATAACGATTGTGAACGATAGACAAATTTCCCAAAAAAAAGTCAATTTCCCCTGCAAGGATTCAATGGAAATGTTTGATAACAAAAGCGGATCAGTACGGAGCCCCTAAAGGGACATGGGAATTTTTTTTTTTTAGACATGTATCTCGTGGCCACGAGAAAGTATCTCGTGGCCACGAGAAAGTATCTCGTGGCCACGAGAAACTTTCTCGTGGCCACGAGAAACTTTTTATAAAAAATAAAAATAAAAAAAAATAAAAAAAATTATTTTTTTTATTTTTTTTATAAAAAGTTTCTCGTGGCCACGAGAAAGTTTCTCGTGGCCACGAGAAAGTTTTTATAAAAAAAATAAAAAAAAAAATTTTTTTTTTTTTTTTTTTTTTTTTTTTTTTATAAAAAGTTTCTCGTGGCCACGAGATACTTTCTCGTGGCCACGAGATACATGTCTAAAAAAAAAAAATTCCCATGTCCCTTTAGGGGCTCCGTACTGATCCGCTTTTGTTATCAAACATTTCCATTGAATCCTTGCAGGGGAAATGGACTTTTTTTTTGGAAATTTGTCTATCGTTCACAATCGTTATGAAAGACATGATTTTTTAAAAAAATGCATTCTAAATATTAAATATGTATGATCAAAAGTCAGACGTACTGGAGAGGAGGCTACGACGGATAGTCGAACCTCGGATCCAGGAGGAACAGTGTGGTTTTTGTCCTGGTCGTGGAACTGTGGACCAGCTCTATACTCTCGGCAGGGTCCTTGAGGGTGCATGGGAGTTTGCCCAACCAGTCTACATGTGCTTTGTGGACTTGGAGAAGGCATTCGACCGTCTACATGTGCTTTGTGGACTTGGAGAAGGCATTCGACCGTCTACATGTGCTTTGTGGACTTGGAGAAGGCATTCGACCGTCTACATGTGCTTTGTGGACTTGGAGAAGGCATTCGACCGTCTACATGTGCTTTGTGGACTTGGAGAAGGCATTCGACCGTCTACATGTGCTTTGTGGACTTGGAGAAGGCATTCGACCGTCTACATGTGCTTTGTGGACTTGGAGAAGGCATTCGACCGTCTACATGTGCTTTGTGGACTTGGAGAAGGCATTCGACCGTCTACATGTGCTTTGTGGACTTGGAGAAGGCATTCGACCGTCTACATGTGCTTTGTGGACTTGGAGAAGGCATTCGACCGTCTACATGTGCTTTGTGGACTTGGAGAAGGCATTCGACCGTCTACATGTGCTTTGTGGACTTGGAGAAGGCATTCGACCGTCTACATGTGCTTTGTGGACTTGGAGAAGGCATTCGACCGTCTACATGTGCTTTGTGGACTTGGAGAAGGCATTCGACCGTCTACATGTGCTTTGTGGACTTGGAGAAGGCATTCGACCGTCTACATGTGCTTTGTGGACTTGGAGAAGGCATTCGACCGTCTACATGTGCTTTGTGGACTTGGAGAAGGCATTCGACCGTCTACATGTGCTTTGTGGACTTGGAGAAGGCATTCGACCGTCTACATGTGCTTTGTGGACTTGGAGAAGGCATTCGACCGTCTACATGTGCTTTGTGGACTTGGAGAAGGCATTCGACCGTCTACATGTGCTTTGTGGACTTGGAGAAGGCATTCGACCGTCTACATGTGCTTTGTGGACTTGGAGAAGGCATTCGACCGTCTACATGTGCTTTGTGGACTTGGAGAAGGCATTCGACCGTCTACATGTGCTTTGTGGACTTGGAGAAGGCATTCGACCGTCTACATGTGCTTTGTGGACTTGGAGAAGGCATTCGACCGTCTACATGTGCTTTGTGGACTTGGAGAAGGCATTCGACCGTCTACATGTGCTTTGTGGACTTGGAGAAGGCATTCGACCGTCTACATGTGCTTTGTGGACTTGGAGAAGGCATTCGACCGTCTACATATGCTTTGTGGACTTGGAGAAGGCATTCGACCGTGTTCCCCCGGGAAGTCCTGTGGGGAGTGCTCAGAGAGTATGGGGTATTGGACTGTCTGATTGTGGCGGTCCGCTCCCTGTATGATCAGTGTCAGAACTTGGTCCGCATTGCCGGCAGTAAGTCGGACCCGTTTCCAGTGAGGGTTGGACTCCGCCAAGGCTGCCCTTTGTCACCCATTCTGTTTATAACTTTTATGGACAGAATTTCTAGGGTCAGTCAGGGTGTTGAGGGTATCTGGTTTGGTGGCTGCAGGATTAGGTCTCTGCTTTTTGCAGATGATGTGGTCCTGATGGCTTCATCTGGCCAGGAGCTTCAGCTCTCATTTGATCGGTTTGCAGCCGAGTGTGAAGCGACTGGGATGAGAATCAGCACCTCCAAGTCCGAGTCCATGGTTCTCGCCCGGGAAAGGATGGAGTGCCATCTCCAAGTTGGGGAGGAGATCTTTCCCCAAGTGGAGGAGTTCAAGTACCTGGGAGTCTTGCTCACGAGTGAGGGAAGAGTGGATCGTGAGATCGACAGGCGGATGCTGTATTGATCCGTTGTGGTGAAGAGGGAGCTGAGCCGTAAGGCTAAGCTCTCAATTTACCGGTCGATCTACGTTCCCATCCTCACCTATGGTCATGAGCTTTGGGTTATGAGCGAAAGGACAAGATCACGGGTACAAGCGGCCCAAATGAGTTTCCTCCGCTGAGAAGCTCTGTCATCCGGGACGAACTCAGAGTAAAGCCACTGCTCCTCCACATGGAGAGGAGCCAGATGAGGTGGTTCGGGCATCTGCTCAGGATGCCACCCGAACGCCTCCCTAGGGAGGTGTTTAGGGCACGTCCGACCGGCAGGAGGCCACGGGGAAGACCCAGGACACGTTGGGAAGACTATGTCTCCTGGCTGGCCTGGGAACGCCTTGGGATCCCCCGGGAGGAGCTGGAAGAAGTGGCTGGGGAGAGGGAAGTCTGGGCTTCTCTGCTTAGGCTGAGCGGAAGCGGAAGAAAATGGATGAATGGATGATCAAAAGTCCGCTTACAGTGGAGCCTATGAGAGCCCTTGAATTCTGCCTATAGGGTCCCTAAAAACACCTTCATTAGGGTTTTATATACAAAACCCAAAACCAGTGAATACCAGAATACAATGATTTGCAAATCCTTTTCAACTTATATTCAATTGAATAGACTGCAAAGACAAGACTTTCATGCGGCAAACATGGCATTATGGACCTGCTCAGTGACCTGGTGGTTAGAGTGTCCGCCCTGAGATGGGTAGGTCGAGTCATACCAAAGACTATAAAAATGGGAGCCATTACCTCCCTGCTTGGCACTCAGCATCAAGGGTTGGAATTGGGGGGTTGAATCAGCAATAATGATTCCCGGGCGCGGCCACCGCTGCTGCTCACTGCTCCCCTCACCTTCCAGGGGGGTGATCAAGGGTGATGGGTCAAATGCAGAGAATAATTTCGCCACACCTAGTGTGCGTGTGTGACAATCATTGCTACTTTAACTTTAACTTTAACCTTTTGGTGTGCAAGGTCGTTTGCCCATCCGTGCTCTGGGATTGACACGGTAAAGTCCTTGTCTGGGATAGACTCCAGCTTGCGCCACGAACAGGGTAAGCGGTATAAAGCGGCTGGATGGCGGAGCGTGTCGCAGGCGAGGGGGCTAAGTGAAGGTCACTGCATGAGTGGTTAGCTGGTGGGAGGTGACCAGTTCAATATGCTCGTCATCCTCCCTCTGCCGGTGCCTCCAGGCTGTCCGTGCGGAGCCACACAACACAGGCAGCCTTTTTCAGCCCTATGTTAATCTCTCCCCCACACCCCCCACCCCCCTCTCGCCTTGCTGCCGCCTCCCCGGCACGCCGGCAGCAGAGGACAAAGTGCTACAGCCTGCACTCGTCGAGAGAATGTCGCATAAACGGCGAGAGAACAGCCAGATGATCTCTCTCTCTCTCTCTCTCGCTCGTACGCATGGAGTTATGTCCATGCTGGAACCCTCGTCACTCCCTTGACCCCCAGCCCTCGTCACTCCCTTGACCCCCCGGCTGGAACCCTCGTCACTCCCTTGACCCCCCGGCTGGAACCCTCGTCACTCCCTTGACCCCCCGGCTGGAACCCTCGTCACTCCCTTGACCCCCAGCCCTCGTCACTCCCTTGACCCCCAGCCCTCGTCACTCCCTTGACCCCCAGGCTGGAACCCTCGTCACTCCCTTGACCCCCAGGCCGACGCTGACTTTGTGCGGCCATCATTGTTCCCTCTCATCGCGGCGTGTTGGCTTTGTCCACGCCACACAATACGGCCTAAAAGAGCAAAGTCAAGCGGACGCCGTTTTTGTTTTTTGCACCCATTTACTGGTCAGCGCTGACCCTATTCAGGACGCATCGATCGCCGTCCTGGTCGGGGAGGGATGAGGCTGGCTAGCGACGGGTGGGGGCCGCGATTCAGCTGGTCGCCGGGGCCGCGGGCGCCGCGTTAACGCCTCGTGCTGATGCTCGAGGGCAGTGTTTTTCAACCTTTTCTGAGCCAAGGCACATTTTTTTGTCTTAAAGTACCGTATTTTCCGCACTATAAGGCGCACCGGATTATAAGGCGCACCTTCAATGAATGGCCTATTTTAAAGTTTTGTTCATATATAAGGCGCACCGCATTATAAGGCGCACAGAATAGACGCTACAGTAGAGGCTGGGGTTACGTTATGCATCCCGTAGTTGCGAGACCTGTTGTGGCTCAATATATAAGGCGCATTGGATTATAAGGCGCACCTTCAATGAATGGCCTATTTTAAAACTTTGTTCATATATAAGGCGCACCGCATTATAAGGCGCATAGAATAGACGCTACAGTAGAGGCTGGGGTTACGTTATGCATCCCGTAGTTGCGAGACCTGTTGTGGCTCAATATATAAGGCGCATTGGATTATAAGGCGCACCTTCAATGAATGGCCTATTTTAAAGCTTTGTTCATATATAAGGCGCACCGCATTATAAGGCGCATAGAATAGACGCTACAGTAGAGGCTGGGGTTACGTTATGCATCCCGTAGTTGCGAGACCTGTTGTGGCTCAATATATAAGGCGCATTGGATTATAAGGCGCACCTTCAATGAATGGCCTATTTTAAAGCTTTGTTCATATATAAGGCGCACCGCACTATAAGGCGCATAGAATAGACGCTACAGTAGAGGCTGGGGTTACGTTATGCATCCCGTAGTTGCGAGACCTGTTGTGGCTCAATATATAAGGCGCATTGGATTATAAGGCGCACCTTCAATGAATGGCCTATTTTAAAGCTTTGTTCATATATAAGGCGCACCGCACCGCATTATAAGGCGCATAGAATAGACGCTACAGTAGAGGCTGGGGTTACGTTATGCATCCCGTAGTTGCGAGACCTGCTGTGGCTCAATATATAAGGCGCATTGGATTATAAGGCGCACTGTCAGCTTTTGAGAAAATTGGAGATTTTTAGGTGCGCCTTATAGTGCGGAAAATACGGTAGGTGTACTGTCACATCACGCCCTGACTTATTTGGACTTTTTTGCTGTTTTCCTGTGTGTAGTGTTTTAGTTCTTGTCCTGCGCTCCTATTTTAGTTCCGTTTCCTCTTTTGTTGGTATTTTCCTGTAGCAGTTTCATGTCTTCCTTTGAGCGATATTCCCCGCATCTACTTTGTTTTAGCAATCAAGACTATTTCAGTTGTTTTTATCCTTCTTTGTGGGGACATTGTTGATTGTCATGTCATGTTCGAAATGTACTTTGTGGACGCCATCTGCTCCACATGCTGTAAGTCTTTGCTGTCGTCCAGCATTCTGTTTTTGTTTACTTTGTAGTAGGGTTGTACGGTATACCGGTATTAGTATAGTACTGCGATACTAATGAATAATTTTCGGTACTATGAAACGTACCAATCCCGCACCCTCCTGCGCCCGCGTCGAAGTCACGTCGTGTCATTGCTGGTTTAAGAGCAGAGGAGCATGTTCGGCAGCGCACACACACACAGAGTACTTACAAGCAGACACAGTGTGTAGACAGAAAAGGGAGAACGGACGCATTTTGCCTTAGAAAGTAAAGATAAAGGTGAAGTTATAACACCGAAACACCCTTAGGAAGAGGTGCTTTAAGACATTAGCTACCTCTAAATCACTAATCCTCGCCTCCATGGCGACAAATAAAGTAAGTTTCTTACAAGTAGCATTATCACTGCAGGACGAGGAATAGCTCAACATGCTTCACTACACACCGTAGGAGGATACAATAGCTCACCGGCGTCACAACGTAAACAAACGCCGTGGGTGGATCTACACCTGACATCTGTCATGATCCGTGGCATGTTTTGTGTTTGTTTTGGACTCCACTAGTTCCTGTTTGTGCACCTCCTGAGTTTGTTACCAAAGCTACTTATTATCTTCACCTGCCTCTGGTTAGTTAGTCCCATGCTCAGCTGCTGTCAACCACTAATCAGAGAGCTATTTAGTCACCTTGCTCTCCACGCTCAGTCTGGCTTCATGTCTGGTTTCATGCTAAGTATTTGCTACATGCACCTGTCACGTAAGTTCTCTATGTCCTTAGTCTACGCTAAGTGTTAGCTTTTGTTTCAGCGCGTTGTGCCTTCGCTTTCTTTCCGTTTTTGTACCCTTTTGAGTTCCAAGATTAAATCATGTTCCTACCCGCAAGTCCTGTCCGGAGGGATCCGTTCGCATCCCGGGGGAACAAACCTCGCAGCAAACTGCGACCCCCCCCCCCCACTGTAATGATATCAAGTACAGGCACGTATCTAGTCGATACTATTATGATTACGTTGATATTTTTTTGGCATCACAACATCTTTCGTTTAAAAAAATTTATATTATGTTTATAAAGTCAGTAAATACGTCCCTGGACACATGAAGACTTGGAATATGACTAATGTATGATCCTGTAACTCAGGGGTGTCCAAACTTTTTCCACCGAGGGCCACACATTGAAAAAACAGGGGCCATTTTGATATTTTTTATTTTAAAAACCAATACAATATATGTATAAAAAAGATACATTTAGGCTTCCACTCAGGCTTGATCCCGGGGACCCCAAAGGGTTTTGGTCCAAAAAATATTTAAAAAATGTCATTATTCAGCAGGGGCGTCACTAGCTTTTAAGGACAGGGGGGCTTAGCCCCCAGGAGATGCACAGGATGCGAGCGAACGTAGCGCACAAGCACAAAACTTCACAAACGGCTAACAAAGACTTAGAAATTATTCATTGTTATTATTATTATTTCAGTGGGTTTATTTTCAATGTGTGTTCAGTACAACAACAAACATGGGTTTGCACAGTGACATTTTGTTTACAGCATCAACAAGAAACAATGACTTGCATGATCCTTCAAGATACACTGAAACACAATGAAAGTCATGGCATTAGCCGCTATGTTATTACTTCACAACATAGAGGCTAATGCCACCACTTTAGCTCACAATACAATAATTGTTTGTTCCCAAATATTTTGAAGTTGCACAGTCTACAGATTACATTTTGGGCCCATATGTGACTAAAATGGTTGTAAATTCAAGCCCTGGAAATATTACTTTATTACTTGAATTAAAGTAATATCTGGATCGGGATAATTTGGCTTGTATATAATATATTTATATATATATATATATATATATATATATATATATATATATATATATATATATATATATATATATATATATATATATATATATATATATATATATATATATATATATATATATATATATATATATATTATGGCAAGCCGTTAAGGAAATTAAATATATATGGAAGTCTGAATAGAAATGAGAAACGTTTATATATACTGTAAATAAGAAAGACTTAGAGTCCGTCTGCTGATCTGAAAAAGAGCCAAAGCTGTCAAAGAGCTGAGGGACCATCTTCAAAGTGCAATGCTGAAACAAATAATGCAAACAATACAATGTAACTTCCAGGGCTTGAGATTAACGTAGTCCCGTCGTCCCGGGGACGGTAAAAAAAATGCTCGGGAAATGAAATGCTCCCCGGGACGATGGCTTTTAAGCATTTTTTTTCTTTTTCTTTTTATGTATTTATTCATTTTACATTTTATATTAAATGTCTTGGTTTTTCCTCCCTCTGAAAATCCTATGAAATGTTTAACAAGCCATCCTATAATAATACAACAGCTAATGTAACAATACAATAAAACAAATGTATTTAATGATGTTTTTTTCATTATTTTAACAATAGGCTAATTTATATTACTTTATATAGATTCTACAAGAAACACAAAACTTAAAAACTAAATTATTAACAATTGCAGACACAAGGTTCTTGTTCTGCAGTGCTGTGTGCTAATGTGCTTCGTACACCTGCAGGACCGCAAGCAAGGTCGCAGAGAAAATGCGGACTGGATTTTGAGTGATGTGGGCATTTTTTATATGAACAAGTGGAATGGATTGGATACCGACGCACTAAAGGGGCTCACTAACTTACGCTATGAAGTGAGGGGAAACTGAGTGAATAATGACAGGTTATATGATTGTTTATTTAAACTCATATTCGGGCCACTTTATAATGAATATGTCGGCATGTATTTGTAAAAAAAAAAAAAAATAAAAAAAAAATTTAACACCAAATTATTTAGGGGGGCTTAACAACATTTTGGGGGGCTTGAGCCCCCCTAAAATAGGCCTAACAACACCAATGTTATTCAGTATTATTATTTGTGTTATTATTCAAGTTTTAAATCTCTAGATCAACATTAGGTCTATCAGTCAATATAAAAAATTTTAAAGATTTAAATTGTACGCTCTTTCTGTCAAAGAAAACCCTTTTATTAATGAAAAAAAACACAAAATATGTAATATTTTGACCCAATAACATTTTTAAGTGGGATATTTGAGATTATGTAATAATTGGAGCCTTAAAAAGGTCAATAACACCATTGATTTTAATTCATTATTATTTTTTGAGCAATGACACTTAAAAAGTAATCACACTAAAATTGTAGGGGATCCAAAGTGTTAAAAAATAAATTCTAATTTTTTTTTTTTTTACTGTTTACTTTTAACACAATAATCTCGAGATCAACTTCAGATCTATCCGTCGATTATAAGTTGTATTGTTGTTTATGTTTTTTGTTTGTTCGTTTTAGGCCCTTCTTTTAAAAAAAAAACAGCTCGTTTTTTTACACGGCAAACACAAAATATGCAACATTTTCCCCCAAAAAATATCTCAAAATATTTAATGTGACGTAATTGGAGCCTTGAATAGGTCAATAATTCATAATGACATTGATTTTGATTCATTATTATTTTTTAAAGACAGAAACAGCCTGCATGGCAGCTTTGTGTTATTAGAGTAAACATTGCGACATTTTCTTGTTACATTTCACCTGTTTGCTCTTTTATACCACTTTTTATGTTTTACATTTGTTTCAATCGTATTTTTAAAATGTGCCGCGGGGCCGTTAAAAAATGACCTGCGAGCCGCACTTTGGACACCCCTGCTGTAACTACTTGGTATCGGATCGATACCTAAATGTGTGGTATCATCCAAAACTAATGTAAAGTATCAAAGAAGAGAAGAATAAGTGATTATTACATTTGAACAGAAGTGTAGATAGAACATGGTGTGTGTGTGTGTGTGTGTGTGTGTGTGTGTGTGTGTGTGTGTGTGTGTGTGTGTGTGTGTGTGTGTGTGTGTGTGTTCCACCGTCTATTGTTTTGCTGGTCCGCGTCTTACACAAGCAAAGTAATAGAATGGAAATAGCAACAATGTCGTCTTCTGAAAGGTTCCAGGAAGTTATTTTGAACTAGAATCCAAAATGACATAACAACTAACAACAAACACACAAATGTTGTGTCGCACGCGACAAAACCATATTTCAAGTGTAGCTGCTGTCATGATGTCAATGGAATTCTGCTTTCCGGACTTGACCACAGCAAACATTACGCAGCTTGCAAAGATTGTCATGAATCCATTAGAAGAAGACACCATTCTGAGCCAGAAGTGATCTCATCCTGGGAGAAGTCTCCATTTTACTCATGTTTTCAAATGTTGCAAAAATGTGTAGAGTAAAATTAAAATACAACATTTCTGTCAACGAAGATTTGCATTAGCCTTAGATAGTAGGTTAATATATCTAATATAGACACTTACATCATGGGTTGCCTTCATTATAACACTTATATAACACTTTTAAAGTCATTTTGATAGTAGGTTAATATAGCTAATATAGACACTTACATCATGTGTTGCCTTCATTATAACACTTATATAAGACTTTTAAAGTCATTTTGATAGTAGGTTAATATATCTAATATAGACACTTACATCATGTGTTGCCTTCATTATAACACTTATATAAGACTTTCAAAGTCATTTTGATAGTAGGCTAATATAGACACTTACATCATGTGTTGCCTTCATTATAACACTTATTAAAGACTTTTAAAGTCATTTTGATAGTAGGCTAATATATCTAATATAGACACTTACATCATGTGTTGCCTTCATTATAACACTTATATAAGACTTTCAAAGTCATTTTGATAGTAGGTTAATATATCTAATATAGACACTTACATCATGTGTTGTCTTCATTATAACACTTATATAAGACTTTTAAAGTCATTTTGATAGTAGGTTAATATATCTAATATAGACACTTACATCATGTGTTGTCTTCATTATAACACTTATATCAGACTTTCAAAGTCATTTTGATAGTAGGCTAATATAGCTAATATAGACACTTACATCATGTGTTGCCTTCATTATAACACTTATATAATACTTTTAAAGTCATTTTGATAGTAGGCTAATATAGCTAATATAGACACTTACATCATGTGTTGCCTTCATTATAACACTTATATAAGACTTTTAAAGTCATTTTGATAGGTTAATATATCTAATATAGACACTTACATCATGTGTTGACTTCATTATAACACTTATATAAGATTTTTAAAGTCATTTTGATAGTAGGCTAATATAGACACTTACATCATGTGTTGCCTTCATTATAACACTTATTAAAGACTTTTAAAGTCATTTTGATAGTAGGCTAATATAGACACTTACATCATGTGTTGCCTTCATTATAACACTTATATAAGACTTTCAAAGTAATTTTGATAGTAGGTTAATATATCTAATATAGACACTTACATCATGTGTTGTCTTCATTATAACACTTATATAAGACTTTTAAAGTCATTTTGATAGTAGGCTAATATAGCTAATATAGACACTTACATCATGTGTTGTCTTCATTATAACACTTATATCAGACTTTCAAAGTCATTTTGATAGTAGGCTAATATAGCTAATATAGACACTTACATCATGTGTTGCCTTCATTATAACACTTATATAAGACTTTTAAAGTCATTTTGATAGTAGGCTAATATAGCTAATATAGACACTTACATCATGTGTTGCCTTCATTATAACACTTGCATAAGACTTTTAAAGTCATTTTGATAGTAGGCTAATATAGCTAATATAGACACTTACATCATGTGTTGCCTTCATTATAACACTTATATCAGACTTTCAAAGTCATTTTGATAGTAGGCTAATATAGCTAATATAGACACTTACATCATGTGTTGCCTTCATTATAACACTTATATAAGACTTTCAAAGTCATTTTGATAGTAGGCTAATATAGACACTTACAACATGTGTTGCCTTCTTTATAACACTTATATAATACTTTCAAAGTCATTTTGATAGTAGGCTAATATAGCTAATATAGACACTTACATCATGTGTTGCCTTCATTATAACACTTATATCAGACTTTCAAAGTCATTTTGATAGTAGGCTAATATAGACACTTACATCATGTGTTGCCTTCATTATAACACTTACATAAGATTTTTAAAGTCATTTTGATAGTAGGCTAATATAGCTAATATAGACACTTACATCATGTGTTGCCTTCATTATAACACTTATATAAGATTTTTAAAGTCATTTTGATAGTAGGCTAATATAGCTAATATAGACACTTACATCATGTGTTGCCTTCATTATAACACTTATATAAGACTTTTAAAGTCATTTTGATAGTAGGCTAATATATCTTATATAGACACTTACATCATGTGTTGCCTTCATTATAACTCTTATACAAGACTTTTAAAGTCATTTTGATAGTAGGCTAATATAGCTAATATAGACACTTGCATCATGTGTTGCCTTCATTATAACACTTATTTAAGACTTTTAAAGTCATTTTGATAGTAGGTTAATATAGCTAATATAGACACATCATGTGTTGACTTCATTATAACACTTATATAAGACTTTTAAAGTCATTTTGATAGTAGGCTAATATAGCTAATATAGACGCTTACATC
>NC_084740.1:57560803-57603303 GCF_033978785.1 Entelurus aequoreus
TTGCAGTCTATTCAATTGAATATAAGTTGAAAAGGATTTGCAAATCATTGTATTCTCTTTTTCTTTACCATTTACACCAGTGTCAACGCTTGAAAATTTGTCCCACGGACCGGGGGGGGATTTTTTTTTTTTTTCATAAAGAAATACAATCATGTGTGCTTACGGACTGTATCCCTGCAGACTGTATTGATCTATATTGATATATAATGTATATATTGTGTTTTTTATGTTGATTTAATTTAAAAAAAAAAAAAAAAAAATTAAATTAAATTTCTTGCGCGGCCCGTTACCAATCGGTCGTACCGGTCCGCGGCCCGGTGGTTGGGGACCACTGGTGGGGGGGGTATTTAAAAAAAAATATATATATATATATTTTTTTACATAAATAAATACAATCATGTGTGCTTACGGACTGTATCCCTGCAGACTGTATTGATCTATATTGATATATAATGTATATATTGTGTTTTTTTTTAGTTTATTTAATTTAAAAAAAAAAAAAAAAATTAAATTAAATTTCTTGCGCGGCCCGGTACCAATCGGTCGTACCGGTCCACGGCCCGGTGGTTGGGGACCACTGATGTAGACCAGTGGTCCCCAACCTTTTTGTAGCTGCGGACCGGTCAATGCTTGAAAATTTGTCCCACGGACCGGTAGGGGGGGGGGGAGAAGGGGGGTATTTAAAAATTTTTTTTTTTTTTTTTTTTTACATAAATAAATACAATCATGTGTGCTTACGGACTGTATCCCTGCAGACTGTATTGATATATATTGATATATAATGTATATATTGTGTTTTTTATGTTCATTTCATTAAAAAAAAATAAAAAAATAAAAAATTTAAATTTCTTGTGCGTCCGAGGGCCGGTACCGGGCCGTGGCCCGGTGGTTGGGGATCACTGATTTAAACAACGTGACAACTACACTGCATTGTTGGTCACAATTGGGGGAAAAAACACAAAGACACAGACGCACAACGTTTGTAACAATAAACTATTATTTTTTTCATATATACATCTGTACCTAATGTGCAAATCAATAATTTAAAGTCGTGTAAAAGTCTGAAAGGAATACAAAATCATATCTTACAGTCCTAACATGTCGGGCGGGGCGGGGGGTCCACGTGGAGACGACGAGGAGGAGCGACATCCTTGGCCAGGACGGACTTTTGTTAAGGACAGCATGGTACATCGTTATCGGCAAACAGCATCACCAGAACAAACACAAACACAGTGGTCATGTTGAAAATGAGCAGAAAGCACTCGGAGGCCCCACCGATCGGTTAAAGCACTGATGATCACAAAAGGCTTGAGGTGCTCGTATTAGCAGCAGGTGCTTCTTGGGGATAACAAAAACAACAACAAAAACGGCCTCTACGTGCGGACGAACTGGACACGAGCGTTTCCGGGTGAAAGCACGACCGCGAGGACGGGCCACGTCATCACTCTCGCTCTTACTACCCACAATTCTTCTCAGCTAAGACATTGACCGATTATTTCACAGGCTCCGCTCGTTCAGGAACTTGCGCTTTTGAGTTAGCCCCAACAAACCTGAGCCAACACTGCTCCATATTGCGGACACGTGGCGACTCCTCCGGTCTCGGACAACGTACACGACACCTACGGTATCTCTATGTTCTCGGTGCATAGACAAGTGGGAGAGACTAGCAGGAAATCACCAATTTATTGCTTTCCAGGAGAATAATGCTCTCCCCTTTCACCTTCTTTTTGATTGCAAAAAAACAAAGTGGACATTTTTTGGGGGAACTGAGCAGAGGTATTGCATTCAAACTGATTAGCTTCAAAATGCTTCCGTGAGGTCTTTTTTCTACAATGAAAAAGAAAAAAAAAGGTTTCCCCTGTCAAAGAGAGATGACTTTTACTCTAAAACAAGTAAAAGGCGAAGGGCCCTATTCTCACATTTGCGCTTAGGTGTTTTTTTGTTGTTGTTGTCTTATTCGTATTCTCCCATTCAGTCTTTGGACACGCCCACTCCACGGAAGTTTGGCAGAGGTGATTCAATCTGGAATGAAGACGGCTCGTTGGGTGGAAATCACCACAGATGGAGTTTTACCTTTACCAACACTTAAAAGGCTTTCTGAAAGCCACTACTAGCGAACACGCAGTCTGATAGTTTATATATCAATTAGGGATGTCTGATAATATCGGCCTGCCGATATTATCGGCCGATAAATGCGTTAAAATGTAATATCGGAAATTATCGGTATCGTTTTTTTTATTATCTGTATCGTTTTTTTTAATTTTTATTAAATCAACATAAAAAACACAAGATACACTTACGATTAGTGCACCAACCCAAAAAAAACTCCCTCCCCCCATTTCTTTCTGTTATTAATATTCTGGTTCCTACATTATATATCAATATATATCAATACAGTCTGCAAGGGATACAGTCCGTAAGCACACATGATTGTGCGTGCTGCTGCTCCACTAATAGTACTAACCTTTAACAGTTAATTTTACTCATTTTCATTAATTACTAGTTTCTATGTAACTGTTTTTATATTGTTTTACTTTCTTTTTTATTCAAGAAAATGTTTTTAATTTAGTTATCTTATTTTATTATTATTTTTAAAAAGTACCTTATCTTCACCATACCTGGTTGTCCAATTTAGGCATAATAATGTGTTAATTCCACGACTGCATATATCGGTTGATATCGGTATCGGTTGATATCGGTATCGGTAATTAAAGAGTTGGACAATATCGGAATATCGGATATCGGCAAAAAGCCAGTATCGGACATCCCTAATATCAATGATGAAATCTTAACATTGCAACAGATGCCAATACGGCCGGGTTAACTTATAAAGTGACATTTTAAATTTCCCGGGGAACTTCCGGTTCAAAACGCCTTTGGAGGATGACGTATGCGCGTGACGTCGCGAGGTCCACGGAAGTGTTTGGACACAATACACAGAGCTCTGTTTTCTTCGACAAAATTCCACAGTATTCTGGACATCTGTGTTGGTGAATCTTTTGCAATTTGTTTAATGAACAATGGAGACTGCAAAGAAGAACGTTGTAGGTGGGATCGGTGTATTAGCGGCTGGCTGTAGCAACACAACAAGGAGGACTTTGTTGGATAGCAGACGCGCTAGCGGCGAACTCACCTTGACTTCCTACGTCTCCGGGCCGCCGACCGCATCGTCGATCGCTGGAACGCAGGTGAGCACGGGTGTTGATGAGCAGATGAGGGCTGGCTGGCGTAGGTGGAGCGCTAATGTTTTTATCATAGCTCTGACGAGGTCCCGTTGTTAAGTTAGCGTCGTTAGCAACAGCATTGCTAGGTTTCGACAGGCGTCGAATACACATTAACCGTGTATTTACATGTCCAGTGTTTGGTTCGGTGTCTCCTGATAGTAGTATTGTTGATCTTCTGTCTATCCTTCCAGTCAGGGACTTATTTATTTTGTTTCTATCTGCAGTTGAGCCCGATGCTATCACGTTAGCTCATGCTAAAGAGCTTCGTCGATGTATTGTCGTGGAGATAAAAGTCACTGTGAATGTCCATTTCGCCTTCTCGACTCTCATTTTCAAGAGGATATAGTATCCGAGGTGGTTTAAAATACAAATCCGTGATCCACAATAGAAAAAGGAGAGAGTGTGGATTCCAATGAGCCAGCTTGTACCTAAGTTACGGTCAGAGCGAAAAAAGATATCTCTTGAACTGCATTCTAGTCCGTCACTCTAACGTTCCTCATCCACGAATCTTTCATCCTCGCTCAAATTAATGGGGTAATCGTCGCTCCGAATATGTCTCGCTCCATGTAAACAACGGGGAATTGTGAGCAGCACTACCGCTTGTGACGTCACGCTACTTCCGGTAGGGGCAAGGTTTTTTTTTATCAGCGAGCAAAAGTTGCGAACTTTATCGTCGATTTTCTCTACTAAATCCTTTCAGCAAAAATATGGCAATATCGCGAAATGATCAAGTAAGACACATAGAATGGATCTGCTATTCCCGTTTAAATAAAAAAAATTCATTTCAGTAGTGAAGTGAAGTGAATTACATTTATATAGCGCTTTTTCTCAAGTGACTCAAAGCGCTTTACATAGTGAAACCCAATATCTAAGTTACATTCAAACCAGTGTGGGTGGCACTGGGAGCACGTGGGTAAAGTGTCTTGCCCAAGGACACAACGGCAGTGACTAGGATGGCGGAAGCGGGGATCGAACCTGCAACCCTCAAGTTGCTGGCACGGCCGCTCTACCAACCGAGCTATACCGCCCCATTTCAGTAGGCCTTTAAAGGCCTACTGAAATGGCATTTAGAGGACGACGACGATAAAGTTTGCAACTTTTGGTCTTGCCCCTACCGGAAGTAGCGTGACGACACCGGGGGAAGGACTGCTCATATTTCCCCATTGTTTACACCAGCAGCGAGAGAGATTCGGACCGAGAAAGCGACGATTACCCCAGGATGAAAGATTCGTGGATGAGGAACGTGAAAGTGAAGGACTAGCGTGCAGTGCAGGACGTATCTTTTTTCGCTCTGACCGTAACTTAGGTACAAGCTGGCTCATTGGATTCCACACTCTCTCCTTTTTGTATTGTGGATCACGGATTTGTATTTTAAACCACCTCGGATACTATATCCTCTTGAAAATGAGAGTCGAGAACGCGAAATGGACATTCACAGTGACTTTTATCTCCACGACAATACATCGGCAAAGCTCTTTAGCTACTGAGCTAACGTGATAGCATCGGGCTTTACTGCATATAGAAACAAAACAAATAAGTCCCTGACTGGAAGGATTGACAGATGATCAACAATACTACCAAACTCTGGACATGTAAATACACGGTTAATGCTTTCCAGCCTGGCGAAGCTTAATAATGCTGTTGCTAACGACGCCATTGAAGCTAACTTAGCTACGGAACCTCGACAGAGCTATGTTAAAAACATTAGCTCTGCACCTACGCCAGCTCTCATCTGCTCATCACGACCCGTGCTCACCTGCGTTCCAGCGATCGACGGTGCGACGAAGGACTTCACCCGATCACCGATGCGGTTGGCGGCCCGGAGACGGAGGAAGTCAAGGTGAGGTCGTTCGGCTAGCGCGTCTGCTATCCTCAAAGTGCTCTTGGTTGTGTTGCTGTAGTCCGATGCTAATACACCGATCCCATCTACAACTTTCTTCTTTGCAGTCTCCATTGTTCATTAAACAAATTGCAAAAGATTCACCAACACAGATGTCCAGAATACTGTGGAATTTTGAAATGAAAACAGAGCTTTTTGTATTGGGTCCGAATACTTCCGCTTCCACTGTTGACGTCACGCGCATACGTCATCATATCGAAACGTTTTCAGCCGGGAAGTTTAGCGGGAATTTTAAAATTACACTTTATAAGTTAACCCGGCCGTATTGGCATGTGTTGCAATGTTAAGATTTCATCATTGATATATAAACTATCAGACTGCGTGGTCGCTAGTAGTGGCTTTCAGTAGGCCTTTAAGGATGTCTTTGAAATGCATGTTGGGTTGTCCCCATACCAATATTTTAGTACCGGTACCAACATGTATTTCGATACTTTTTGGTACTTCTCTAAATAAAGGGGACCACAAAAAATGGCATTATTGGCTTTATTTTAACCAAAAAATCTTAAGGTACTTTAAACATATGTTTATTATTGCAATTTAGTCCTTAAATAAAATAGTGAACATACTAGACAACTTGTCTTTTAGTAGTAAGTAAACAAACAAAGACTCCTAATTAGTCTGCTGACGTATGCAGTAACATATTGTGTCATTTATACACCTATTATTTTGTACACATTGTGAGGGACAAACTGTAAAAATTGATTATTAATCTACTTTTTCATTTACAGTTAATATCTGCTTATTTTCTGTTTCAACATGTTCTATCTACACTTCTGTTCAAATGTAATAATCACTTATTCTTCTCTTCTTTGATACTTTACATTAGTTTTGGATGATACCACACATTTGGGTATCGATCCGATACCAAGTAGTTACAGGATCATACATTGGTCATATTCAAAGTCCTCATGTGTCCAGGGACGTATTTCCTGAGTTTATTAACACAATATACATTTTTAAAAAAGGAAAAAAAGATTTTGTGATGCTAACAAATATCAATGTAATCATAGTAGTATCGACGAAATACGCTCTTGCACTTGGTATCATCACAGTGGATGTCAGGTGTCGATCCACCCATGGCGTTTGTTTACATTGTGACGCCGGTGAGCTATTGTATCCTCCTACGGTGTGTAGTGAAGCATGTTTAGCTATTCCTCGTCCTGCAGTGATAATGATACTTGAAAGAAACTCACTTTATTCGTCGCCATGGAGGCGAGGATTAGTGATTTAGAAGTAGCTAAAACACTGCGGATGGACGTTAGCCGCTAACTAGCTAGCCATGTCTTAAAGTACCTCTTCCTGAACCCCGACCGAGTCATACCAAAGACTATAAAAATGGGAGCCATTACCTCCCTGCTTGGCACTCAGCATCAAGGGTTGGAATTGGGGGTTAAATCACCAAAAATTATTCCCGGGCGCGGCCACTGCTGCTGCTCACTGCTCCCCTCACCTCCCAGGGGGTGATCAAGGGGATGGGTCAAATGCAGAGAATAATTTCGCCACACCTAGTGTGTGTGTGTGACAATCATTTGTACTTTAACTTTTTAACTCTGTAAAAGCGCTTTGAGTCACTAGAGAAAAGCGCTATATAAATACTATTCACTTCACTATGTGCGGTGTACATTGCGTCCTAACTTCAACATGAGAGTGCTCAAGTTGATGGGAGAATACGCAAAAGTCCAGATTTGACAGCCACATTCAAGGTTTGTTTTTAGACGAAGGCGTGCAATGACAGACTTACACTACCGTTCAAAAGTTTGGGGTCATCCCAAACAATTTTGTGGAATAGCCTTCATTTCTAAGAACAAGAATAGACTGTCGAGTTTCAGATGAAAGTTCTCTTTTTCTGGCCGTTTTGAGCGTTGAATTGACCCCACAAATGTGATGCTCCAGAAACTCAATCTGCTCAAAGGAAGGTCAGTTTTGTAGCTTCTGTAACGAGCTAAACTGTTTTCAGATGTGTGAACATGATTGCACAAGGGTTTTCTAATCATCAATTAGCCTTCTGAGCCAATGAGCAAACACATTGTACCATTAGAACACTGGAGTGATAGTTGCTGGAAATGGGCCTATGTAGATATTGCACCAAAAACCAGACATTTGCAGCTAGAATAGTCATTTACCACATTAGCAATGTATAGAACAGGGGTCACCAACCTTTTTGAAACCAAGAGCTACTTCTTGGGTAGTGATTAATGCGAAGGGCTACCAGTTTGATACACACTTAAATAAATTGCCAGAAATAGCCAATTTGCTCAATTTACCTTTAACTCTGTGTTATTATTAATAATGAATGATATTTACACTTAATTGAACGGTTTAAAAGAGGAGAAAGCACGAAAAAAAATGACAATTAAATTTTGAAACATAGTTTATCTTCAATTTCGACTCTTTAAAATTCAAAATTCAACCGAAAAAAAGAAGAGAAAAACGAGCTAATTCGAATCTTTTTGAAAAAATTAAAAAAAGAATTTATGGAACATCATTAGTAATTTTTCCTGATTAAGATTAATTTTAGAATTTTGATAACATGTTTTAAATAGGTTAAAATCCAATCTGCACTTTGTTAGAATATATAACAAATTGGACCAAGCTATATTTCTAACAAAGACAAATCATTATTTATTCTAGATTTTCCAGAACAAAAATTTTAAAAGAAATTCAAAAGACTTTGAAATAAGATTCAAATTTGATTCTACAGATTTTCTAGATTTGCCGGAATAATTTTTTTGAATTTTAATCATAATAAGTTTGAAGAAATATTTCACAAATATTCTTCGTCGAAAAAATAGAAGCTAAAATTAACAATTAAATTAAAATGTATTTATTATTCTTTACAATAAAAATAAAAAAATACTTGAACATTGATTTAAAATGTAAGGAAAGAAGAGGAAGGAATTTAAAAGGTAAAAAGGTATATGTGTTTAAAAATCCTAAAATCATTTTTAAGGTTGTATTTTTTCTCTAAAATTGTCTTTCTGAAAGTTATAAGAAGCAAAGAAAACAAATTAATGAATTTATTCAAACAAGTGAAGACCAAGTCTTTAAAATATTTTCTTGGATTTTCAAATTCTATTTGAGTTTTGTCTCTCTTAGAATTAAAAATGTCGGGCAATGCGAGACCAGCTTGCTAGTAAATAAATACAATTTAAAAAATAGAGGCAGCTCACTGGTAAGTGCTGCTATTTGAGCTATTTTTAGAACAGGCCAGCGGGCTACTCATCTGGTCCTTACGGGCTACCTGGTGCCCGCGGGCACCGCGTTGGTGACCCCTGGTATAGAGTGTATTTCTTTAAAGTTAAGACTACCGTAATTTCCGGACTATAAGCCGCTACTTTTTCCCCTCGTTCTGGTCCCTGCGGCTTATACAGGGGTGCGGCTTATTTACGGCCTGTTCTTCTCCGACACCGACGAAGAGGATTTCGGTGGTTTTAGTACGCAGGAGGAAGACGATGACACAATGATTAAAGACTGACTTTTCATATACCGGTAGGCTGGTTATTTTGATAACGTACAGGCGAGCACTTTGTATTACTTTGCACCGTCGTATTATTTGTACTCTGCACGAATGCTGTTTGCCATGTCAAAGATGTGAAAGTTTGATTGAATGATTGAAAGATTTATTGTTAATAAATGGGACGCTTTGCGTTCCCAAACAGTCATCTCTGTCCCGACAATCCCCTCCGTGGTAGCAGGAACCCCTATATCGGGGGTCACCAACGCGGTGCCCACGGGCACCAGGTAGCCCGTAAGGACCAGATGAGTAGCCCGCTGGCCTGTTCTAAAAATAGCTCAAATAGCAGCACTTACCAGTGAGCTGCCTCTATTTTTTTAAATTGTATTTATTTACTAGCAAGCTGGTCTCGACATTTTTAATTCTAAGAGACAAAACTCAAATAGAATTTGAAAATCCAAGAAAATATTTGAAAGACTTGGTCTTCACTTGTTTGAATAAATTCATACATTTTTTTTCTTTGCTTTTTATAACTTTCAGAAAGACAATTTTAGAGAAAAAATACAACCTTAAAAATGATTTTAGGATTTTTAAACACATATACCTTTTTACCTTTTAAATTCCTTCCTCTTCTTTCCTGACAATTTAAATCAATGTTCAAGTAAATTTATATTTTTTATTGTAAAGAATAATAAATACATTTTAATTTAATTCTTCATTTTAGCTTCTGTTTTTTCGACGAAGAATATTTGTGAAATATTTCTTCAAACTTATTACGATTAGAATTCAAAAAAATTATTCTGGCAAATCTAGAAAATCTGTAGAATCAAATTTAAATCTTATTTCAAAGTCTTTTGAATTTCTTTTAAATTTTTCGTTCTGGAAAATGTAGAAGAAATATTAATTTGTCTTTGTTAGAAATATAGCTTGGTCCAATTTGTTATATATTCTAACAAAGTGTAAATTGGATTTTAACCTATTTAAAACATGTCATCAAAATTCTAAAATTAATCTTAATCAGGAAAAATTACTAATGATCTTCCATAAAATCTTTTTTAAATTTTTTCAAAAAGATTCGAATTAGCTCGTTTTTCTCTTCTTTTTTTCGGTTGAATTTTGAATTTTAAAGAGTCGAAATTGAAGATAAACTATGTTTCAAAATGTAATTGTCATTTTTTTTCGTGTTTTCTCCTCTTTTAAACCGTTCAATTAAGTGTAAATATCATTAATTATGAATAATAACACAGAGTTAAAGGTAAATTGAGCAAATTGGCTATTTCTGGCAATTTATTTAAGTGTGTATCAAACTGGTAGCCATTTGCATTAATCAGTACCCAAGAAGTAGCTCTTGGTTTCAAAAAGGTTGGTGACCCCTGCCCTATATACTACGGTAATTACACATCAAAACCCTGCGGCTTATAGTCGGGTGCGGCTTATATATGGAGCAATCTGTATTTTCCCCTAAATTTAGCTGGTGCGGCTTATAGTCAGGTGCGGCTTATAGTCCGGAAATTATGGTAGTTTAAAGTTACCTTCATTGAAAAGTACAGTGCTTTTCCTTCAAAAATAAGGACAGACCCCAAACTTTTGAACGGTAGTGTAAGTCTGCATAGCGAGAACCTTTTTTCCCCCCTTAAGCGCATGGAGAATAGGGGCCTGTGTGAAATGCTTCCCTCATCTTGACTAACAAGGAAGATTCTTCAACAGAACAAAAAAAAAAGGTTCACCGTGTTGTTGTGGATGCAAAAAATGGCGGCTACGCGGGCCTCTGCACTCTGCCCTCCCTCTCCCTGCGTTTCACGTCCTCCCTGTAGCAGTAGGAGCAGTAGTTGTCCGTTTCGGGCCTCCCGTAGAAGGAGCAGTTGTCCCTCTTGCAGCGGCGCTGCTGAAAGCAGAACAGAGGACTCCCGGAGCTCCGCCCTTTGGTTTTGTCTTGGTTGAGCCACGTGTGGGACGAGTTGTCCTCGTCCGCGAACTTCAGGCAGTCTTGAATGTCCCCGGCGTCGAAGCCGTTGGTGTAGGTGTGGGACTTGTGTTCGGCGGGCATGTTGTAGGGCAGGCTCTCCGGGGTGTTGGCGGTGCGCACGCCCGACAGGCGAGCCGGGCTGTAGCTCTGCGACGACAGCGTGCGGTTCTGCTGCGGGTAGGTGGCGCACGTTTTGAGGGTGCCCACCACGGGTTTGTAGGGGTCTTGGAAGATGGAGGGCGTGATGTTGACATCTTGTAGGTGGATGACGCTGAGCCTCTGGATGGGGGGGGTATGGCTGTAGTGGGCGGACACGGGGACTGGCCCGGGTCTCTTAGCACCAAAACTGGGGGAGGAGTAAGGCGCGGGGGCGGGGCGGGAGGATACGGGCGGGGTGAGCGGCGGGACCGGGAAAGAGACGTGAGGAATGGGACTGTTCCTGCCTTGCATCTTCAGCGCCGCCGGGGGCAGGGGGGTGTACGTGTGGTGGGCCGGGGCGGGGGAGTAGCTCTCCGGGGGGGAGCTGTCCGATCGCTCCCTCTGGAAGACGCTTTCGTGCTCGCTCTTCTTGGCCGCCGCCGCCTCACTCGGGGCGGCGGGCTTCTTCTCCGCCTCCTTCCTCTTCTGTTCCTGCTCCTGGCTGAAGCGCTCCTGGGCGTTGGTCAAGTAGTAGCTGATCATCTCCTCGTGGAATTGGTGGCGGTGGCTGGTGAGGAGGAGGCCGGCGAAGATGAACTTGCGCTCGCCCTGCATGGCGGCTCGCAGGATGTTGAGGCTCAGCTTGACGTCCGTGCTGTATTTCCAGTTTTCCAGGCTCTTGTCCCCCGAGACCCTTCCCGTGCTGTCCGTTCTGTCCGTAGGGGAGGAGCTAGAGGGCTTGTCTCTGTCTGTAGGGGAGGGGCTTGTGGCCTTCTCCGAGGAGGTGGAACTGGCCGAGTGTCCTGACTCGTCCTTGCTTCCTTTAGCCGCCTTTAAGTCCTTCTTCTTGGCTTTATCCGTGCCGTTCTCGCCACTGCGACCCGAGCCAGAGTTGGATTTGTTCATTTTGCCGTGCACGAGACCCCCCAGACCCCCCATGTTCTTCTTCAGCTTGATTCCCAGTGTTTTGCTAAAGCTACCCAGCTTGTTGGCTACAGAATCGGCCCTGTTCTTGTCTTTGTCTTTGCGCTGCTTTTCTTTCTCCTTGTCCTTGCTGGCCTTTCCGGTGTTGACGTTGGAGTTGCTGCCGACCGACTCGCGGTCAGAGTCCATGGACTCGGCCAGGGACCGCACGTCTTCGCCCGCGGACGCGGTCGGAGACTCGGGCTGAGCCAGGGGAGCCTGCATGAATCGTAATAATTCACAATTCATCTCGTCTGGAAAGTGTATTGAACGCTACAAAGAAGAACTTACCCTTGTTTCTGATGGAATTCGAATCCATGTTACATTCATGTAGTTGTGCAACAGGTTGAGTTTAGCCTCCAGAGATAAGATAAGACTGCAGAAGAAGATGGAGAAGGTGAAGTGCTAGTAGTCACGGAGCAACCCCAAAAATCATCAGATACTATTCGGAAATTGACCAACATTTCATAGTTTGAACCGCCATTAAGCATGAGTTCACAAAATACACTGCAAAAACTGAAATAGGGCTGCAACTAACAACTAATTTGATAATCGATTAATCTGTCGATTATTGCTTCGATTAATCGATTAATAATCGGATAAAAGAGACAAACTACATTTCTATCCTTTCCAGTATTTATTGAAAAAACCCAGCATACTGGCACCGTACTTATTTGGATTATTGTTTCTCAGCTGTTTGTACATGTTGCAGTTTATAAATAAAGGTTTATAAAAAAAATATATAAAAAAGTAGCCTCTGCACATGCGTATAGCATACAGTAGATCCAATGAATTGATGACTAAATTAATCGCCAACTATTTTTATTAGGGATGTCCGATAATGGCTTTTTGCCGATATCCGATATTCCGATATTGTCCAACTCTTTAATTACCGATACCGATATCAACCGATACCGATATCAACCGATATATGCAGTCGTGGAATTAACACATTATTATGCCTAATTTGGACAACCGGGTATGGTGAAGATAAGGTACTTTTTTTTTAAATTAGTAAAATAAGATAAATAAATTAAAAACATTTTCTTGAATAAAAAAGAAAGTACAACAATATAAAAACAGTTACATAGAAACTAGTAATGAATGAAAATTAGTAAAATTAACTGTTAAAGGTTAGTACTATTAGTGGAGCAGCAGCACGCACAATCATGTGTGCTTACGGACTGTATCCCTTGCAGACTGTATTGATATATATTGATATATAATGAGGAAGCACAGACTGTATCCTTTGCAGACTGTATTGATATATATTGATATATAATGTAGGAAGCAGAATATTAATAACAGAAAGAAACAACCCTTTTGTGTGAATGAGTGTAAATGGGGGAGGGAGGTTTTTTGGGTTGGTGCACTAATTGTAAGTGTATCTTGTGTTTTTTATGTTGATATAATTAAAAAAAAAAAAAAAAAAAACGATACAGATAATAAAAAAACCGATGCCAATAATTTCCGATATTACATTTTAACGCATATATCGGCCGATAATATCGGCAGGCCGATACTATCGGACATCTCTAATTTTTATAATAGATTTTAATCGATTAGTTGTTGCAGCCCTAATGTGTAACAAAATACACTGCCAAAACCACTGCCATGCTTAAAACTACAATATCAACTGTTGCAAAGCTGTGTCATCAACACTCACAAGTAGAGATGTCCGATAATATCGGCCTGCCGATATTATCGACCGATAAATGCTTTAAAATGTAATATCGGATATTATCGGTATCGTTTTTTTTATTATCGGTATGGTTTTTTTTGTTTTGTTTGTTTATTTTTTTATTCAATCAACATTAAAAACACAAGATACACTTACAATTAGTGCACCAAGCCAAAAAACCTCCCTCCCCCATTTACACTCATTCACACAAAAGGGTTGTTTCTTTCTGTTATTAATATTCTGCTTCCTACATTATATATCAATATATATCAATACAGTCTGCAAGGGATACAGTCCGTAAGCACACATGATTGTGCGTGCTGCTGGTCCAATAATAGTACTAACCTTTAACAGTTAATTTTACTCATTTTCATTAATTACTAGTTTCTATGTAACTGTTTTTATCTTGTTTTACTTTCTTTTTTATTCAAGAAAATGTTTTAAATTTATTTATTTAATTTAATTTTATTTATTTTTTTAAAAAGGACCTTATCTTCACCATACCTGGTTGTCCAAATTAGGCATAATAATGTGTTAATTCCACGACTGTATATATCGGTATCAGTTGATATCGGTATCGGTAATTAAGAGTTGGACAATATCGGAATATCAGATATCGACAAAAAGCCATTATCGGACATCCCTACTCCCAAGTATAAAACTACTTTTTTAAAAAGTAATCATTTCTTATTTGAAGCATGAAAAAAAAAATCCCGACTTTGACACAATTGTGTCTCCTAATTAAAACAGATGACAGCCAAATGGACTTTGCTGTTTTATTTTCAATGAAACAATAGAACATACGTACTCATATAGTAGTACAGTTGGCACAGTACAGTAAACGGACAGTTAATATTTAAACATTTGACATGATATTTCTAACAACTTTGAACAGAAACAGTTCATGCACATTCAGATAAATTCCTCAAAATTACAATTAAAAATTAAAGCTGCAAGCAGCGTTGGTCGGGCCCGCATATTTGGCAGGTGCTAGTTGCTGAAGGATGTCAATCTATGAAATGTAGGTCTAAGTGAGACCTACATAGAGGTTTTTGTTTCATGTCTCTAAGACGTTCCTACCGGAAGTTACAAGCAGTTTTGTCGGTGTTTTCCTCTGAGGAGCAGTTTTGTCTCTGTTTTATTCAAAATTGCGCTGAGTTTTGGGGTTCGTTTTTTTTATTAGATCGCAATTTCCACCAGTCCTGATGTGTGTGAAAAGTTTGGTGAGTTTTGAAGTATTTTAATTGGGTCAAATTACAGCTCAAAGAGGCAAAAATTAGTGTTTTTAGTACATTTTTGTCTTGAAGGGGAAATTGCCAACTTCCTGTTGGTTTTTGCCCGAATGTGTCAAATTATGAAATGTAGGTCTAAGTCAGACCTACATAGAGGTTTTTGTTTCATGTCTCTACGACCTTCCTAGTGGGAGTTACAGGCAGTTTGTTTTTGTTTTTTCCTAGGGGGCGCTAGAGCGCAATTTTGAGTTTTGGTTTTTTATTAGATGGCAATTTTTGCAGGTCCTAATGTGTGTGTCAAATCTGGTGAGTTTTGAAGCATGTTAAGTGGGTCAAATTAGAGTTTATTGTGGCGGCGGAATAATAATAATAATAATAATAAAACCTTACAAATTCAATAGGTCCTTTCGTCCCATTGCAAAAGGACTCCCTTTGGGATTCCTTTGACAATGGGCCGTGCGGGCCCTAAAAATTTGGCCAGGGGCCGGGCTGTATATATGCGTGCTATTTGACTGAAAGAGCACGCACTTGACGTGATGATGTCATGCTATCCATGGAAAAATGCATTTTTAGACAATATGATTTGCCTGAGCGGCTAGGAGACCCCGAGAGTAACAAGCGCTTGCCTTGTTGCCTTTCCATTAAGAACAATAAACTAGTTTTTAGTATAAGTTTGCTGGTTTCAAGAAATGTAATGCCGAGCGCATATCATTATGTCAAGATAATGGCTCTAGCATTTACTTAATTTAGAATATTTTTCAACATATTAAGCAAAAAGGTCTCTTTTTTTTTTTTCTACCAAGAAAAGTGCACTTGTTATTAGTGAGAATATACTTATTTTAAGCTATTTTTGGGTTAATTGAGGTTAGCTAATTTTACTTGTTTTGGAAAGTCTTGACAAGCCAAATTTTCTTGTTCTATTGGCAGATAATTTTGCTTAGTTCAAGGAAAATACCCGTCATTTTTGTATTTTTTTTTCTTGTGTTTGAACACTGACTTTTTGCAGTGTACTAGGTTCCATTGTGGCGCTGTGGAGGATGAACATAACCCCCTGCCTGTCAGGAATGTGGAACAGAAACCCCTTATAAAAACTCCTTCCTGAACTCATAGCGGGTGTTGCTGTTTCAGTGAAGCCGTCCACGGGGAACCCTCAGGATGACTGACGGCCCTCACAATCTGTTCTTTCCGTGCTCACGCTTTGAAGTGACTTGAGCCCGAGCTCATGTTCACATTTAAATGACGTTCTACCTTTCTGTGTTCTTCTTTGGTACGTACCAATGCTACTACCGTGGGTGAGACTTACTTGGCGAGCTTGGCGTTGTCGTTGTCGTCCCTGCCCCACTCCCAGTCCCTGCCGGGGTCCACGGCAAAATGGAGGGCCAGCAGCTTGTGCTCCGAGTCAGTGAGCGGAATAACAGCTGGAAGAAAGAACATTGTCCAAAGGTAAGATGTTTACGTCGACAAGAACAACAACTACGGGAGACCCTCGGACTTACTCCATGGATAAAAAAAGATGGAATTCATCCTAACATTTCAAGGACGACAAATTGAAGAATAATCTAAATGCCAACAAATAAAGAAGAAAATGGTAGAGATTAGAGATGTCGACGATATATGCGTTAAAATGTAATATCGGAAATTATCGGTATCGGTTTTTATTATTGGTATCGTTTTTTTTTTGGTTTTTGGTTTTTTTAAATTAAATCCACATAAAAAACACAAGATACACTTACAATTAGTGCACCAACCCAAAAAACCTCCCTCCCCCATTTACACTCATTCACACAAAAGGGTTTTTTCTTTCTGTTATTAATATTCTGCTTCCTACATTATATATCAATATATATCAATACAGTCTGCAAGGGATACAGTCCGTAAGCACACATGATTGTGCGTGCTGCTGCTCCACTAATAGTACTAACCTTTATTTTTTTTTATTTATTTTTTTTTAATAATGTCCTGCCCAGCTTCTCGGGCAAATCATATAGCACAGTGGTCCCCAACCACCGGGCACGTGGACCGATTGGTACCGGGCCGCAGCCACACAAGAAATTAAAAAAAAAAAAAAAAAAAAAAAAAAAAAAAAAATGTTATAAAATCAACATAAAAAACACAACATATATATTATATATCAATATAAATCAATACAGTCTGCAGGGATACAGTCCGTAAGCACACATGATTGTATTTCTTTATGACAAAAAAAAAAAATTAAATTTTTTTTTATTATCGGACATCCCTAGTAGAGATGACACTCGTATGTGCAACATTTTGAGAAAAAAACCACCATTACATATGTAGACCACAATGAAGTGTTTTACATTTAGAAAACAATAATAATATGACCCCTTCAATGCGCCTTATAATCTTTTGTATGAAAATAGACCTGAATAGACCCGCTCATCAGCAGTGCGCCTTATGGTCCAGAAAATACGGTAAACGCAAAGGTTTTGAGGCCGCTCTTGTACTGGATCCAGTGAGATGAACTGAATTGTTTACCAGGAAAGTGGAGCAGTTGAGGACAAGCATTTGAGGAAGTGAGTGCTTCTCTAACTGATGGAGGAGGTGGTGCAAGTTGATTTGCTATCATAATAAAGCACATTCAGACACGGCGGCGTGTAGCAAGAGGCCAGATGATTTCATTCCTCCTCCACTGATAGGATCGGTTTCTCACAGGCAGGAAGAGGACCTCAGCGCTAATCACTGGACACAGAACACAAAACAGACGCCCGCACCCTTGCTTCCGCACCAAAAAATCATCGGCTGCCCCCTCCCTGAAGGATTTACAAAACTCCCGTTGCCTCAACAGAGCAAAAAAACATCACCAAGGACAGCACACACCCTGACTTCCACCTGTTCCACCTGCTACCATGGGGCAGGAGCTACAGGTGCATCAGAGCCAGAACAAACAGGCTCAGAGACATCTTCTTTCCCACAGCTGTCACCATCCTGAACTCAAACTTATAATAAATTATTCACCCCTATACAATATCCTACCCCAATACCCTACTGTGCAATATTACCCTTCGAGTGCAATACGTCCGACACTGATTGTCATTACTTTATTACTCCAGTACTCTTGTTTTGTTCTGTATATTGTACAGTTTTTTGTATATTGTGCAGGATTGCTTATTGTTTTTATTGGATAGTAGTCTGTTTATTTCAATTAGGGATGTCCGATAATATCGGACTGCCGATATTAAATAAATGCTTTAAAATGTAATATCGGAAATTATCGGTATCGGTTTCAAAAAGTAAAATGTATGACTTTTCAAAACGCCGCTGTGTACACGGACGTAGGGAGAAGTACAGAGCGCCAATAAACCTTAAAGGCACTGCCTTTACGTGCCGGCCCAGTCACATAATATCTACGGCTTTTCACACACAAGAGTGAATGCAAGGCATACTTGGTCAACAGCCATACAGGTCACACTGAGGGTGACAGTATAAACAACTTTAACACTGTTACAAATATGCGCCACACTGTGAACCCACGCCAAACAAGAATGACAAAACACATTTCGGGAGAACATCCACACCGTAACACAACATAAACACAACAGAACAAATACACAGAACCCCTTGCAGCACTAACTCTTCAGGGACGCTACACTATACACCCCCCCGCTACCCTCTATAAACTCTACCACCTCTGTCCCAAATTCCAAGCTGCTGTTTTGAGGCATGTTAAAAAAAAAAAACGCACTTTGTGACTTCAATAATAAATATGGCAGTGCCATGTTGGCACTTTTTTTCCATAACTTGAGTTGATTTATTTTGGAGAACCTTGTTACATTGTTTAATGCATCCAGCGGGGCATCACAACAAAATTAGGCATAATAATGTGTTAATTCCACCACTGTATATATCGGAATCAGTAATTAAGAGTTGGACAATATCGGAATATCGGATATCGGCAAAAAAGCCATTATCGGACATCTCTACTTGTGATTTATTTTTATTCCATATTTGTTTCCACTACCGCGCCTTCAGTTGGAGTCCTTAAAGGCCTACTGAAAGCCACTACTAGCGACCACGCAGTCTGATAGTTTATATATCAATGATGAAATCTTAACATTGCAACACATGCCAATACGGCCGGGTTAACTTATAAAGTGACATTTTAAATTTCCCGGGGAACTCCCGGTTCAAAACGCCTTTGAGGATGACGTATGCGCGTGACGTCAATAGTTGAAACGGAAGTATTCGGACTCCATTGAATCCAATACCAAATAGCTGTTTTCATCTCATTCTGGATGTATTCTGGACATCTGTGTTGGTGAATCTGTTGCAATTATGTTCATTGCATTATGGAGAAAGAAGCTGAGCAAGCAAAGAAGAAAGTCGGTGCGAAGCGGAGTATTTTGCGAGGGAAGTCAGCAACACAACACAGTCGGTGTTTCATTGTTTACATTACCGAAAGATGCAGTCAAGATCGAAGAACTCGGACAACAGAGACTCTTACCAGGAGGACTTTGACTTCGTTAACAGACGCAGACGCGATACCGTGAGTACGCTTCCAAACATTTGATCGCTTGCTATAACTAGCTCGAGCTAGTAGCTAGTAGCTAGGAGCCAGGAGCTAGCATAACAAACACCTAGGTGTTTGTTATGCGGGATTAATTTGTGGCATATTAAATATAAGCCTGGTTGTGTTGTGGCTAATAGAGTATATATATGTCTTGTGTTTATTTACTGTTTTAGTCATTCCCAGCTGAATATCAGGTCCCATCCGCGCGCTTCCAAACATTTGATTGCTTGCCCGTACGTGCGTGTCACGTACGTAACTTTGGTTAAATATATAAGCTTTATGAACCTTGGGTTAGGTGAACGGTCCTTTGGGCTGAGTGAGTGTGTGTGTTGTGCAGGTGTTTGAATTGTATTGGCGGGTTATATATACGGGATCCCGTCCATATTACCCGCTCGAGCTATAACTAGCTCGAGCTAGTAGCTAGTAGCTAGGAGCTAGCATAACAAACACCTAGGTGTTTTTACGCGGGATTCATTTGTGGCATATTAAATATAAGCCTGGTTGTGTTGTGGCTAATAAGAGTATATATATGTCTTGTGTTTATTTACTGTTGTAGTCATTCCCAGCTGAATTTCAGGTCCCACCCGCGCGCTTCCAAACATTTGATCGCTTGCCCGTACGTGCGTGTCACCTACGTAACTTTGGTTAAATATATAAGCTTTATGAACCTTGGGTTAGGTGAACGGTCCTTTGGGCTGAGTGAGTGTGTGTGTTGTGCAGGTGTTTGAATTGTATTGGAGGGTTATATATACGGGATCCCGTCCATATTACCCGCTCGAGCTATAACTAGCTCGAGCTAGTAGCTAGTAGCTAGGAGCTAGCATAACAAACACCTAGGTGTTTTTATGTGGGATTAATTTGTGGCATATTAAATATAAGCCTGGTTGTGTTGTGGCTAATAGAGTATATATATGTCTTGTGTTTATTTACTGTTGTAGTCATTCCCAGCTGAATATCAGGTCCCATCCGCGCGCTTCCAAACATTTGATTGCTTGCCCGTACGTGCGTGTCACGTACGTAACTTTGGTTAAATATATAAGCTTTATGAACCTTGGGTTAGGTGAACGGTCCTTTGGGCTGAGTGAGTGTGTGTGTTGTGCAGGTGTTTGAATTGTATTGGCGGGTTATATATACGGGATCCCGTCCATATTACCCGCTCGAGCTATAACTAGCTCGAGCTAGTAGCTAGTAGCTAGGAGCTAGCATAACAAACACCTAGGTGTTTTTACGCGGGATTCATTTGTGGCATATTAAATATAAGCCTGGTTGTGTTGTGGCTAATAAGAGTATATATATGTCTTGTGTTTATTTACTGTTGTAGTCATTCCCAGCTGAATTTCAGGTCCCACCCGCGCGCTTCCAAACATTTGATCGCTTGCCCGTACGTGCGTGTCACCTACGTAACTTTGGTTAAATATATAAGCTTTATGAACCTTGGGTTAGGTGAACGGTCCTTTGGGCTGAGTGAGTGTGTGTGTTGTGCAGGTGTTTGAATTGTATTGGAGGGTTATATATACGGGATCCCGTCCATATTACCCGCTCGAGCTATAACTAGCTCGAGCTAGTAGCTAGTAGCTAGGAGCTAGCATAACAAACACCTAGGTGTTTTTATGTGGGATTAATTTGTGGCATATTAAATATAAGCCTGGTTGTGTTGTGGCTAATAGAGTATATATATGTCTTGTGTTTATTTACTGTTGTAGTCATTCCCAGCTGAATATCAGGTCCCATCCGCGCGCTTCCAAACATTTGATTGCTTGCCCGTACGTGCGTGTCACGTACGTAACTTTGGTTAAATATATAAGCTTTATGAACCTTAGGTTAGGTGAACGGTCCTTTGGGCTGAGTGAGTGTGTGTGTTGTGCAGGTGTTTGAATTGTATTGGCGGGTTATATATACGGGATCCCGTCCATATTACCCGCTCGAGCTATAACTAGCTCGAGCTAGTAGCTAGGAGCTAGCATAACAAACACCTAGGTGTTTTTATGTGGGATTAATTTGTGGCATATTAAATATAAGCCTGGTTGTGTTGTGGCTAATAGAGTATATATATGTCTTGTGTTTATTTACTGTTGTAGTCATTCCCAGCTGAATATCAGGTCCCATCCGCGCGCTTCCAAACATTTGATTGCTTGCCCGTACGTGCGTGTCACGTACGTAACTTTGGTTAAATATATAAGCTTTATGAATTGGGTTAGGTGAACGGTCCTTTGGGCTGAGTGAGTGTGTGTGTTGTGCAGGTGTTTGAATTGTATTGGCGGGTTATATATACGGGATCCCGTCCATATTACCCGCTCGAGCTATAACTAGCTTGAGCTAGTAGCTAGTAGCTAGGAGCTAGCATAACAAACACCTAGGTGTTTTTACGCGGGATTCATTTGTGGCATATTAAATATAAGCCTGGTTGTGTTGTGGCTAATAAGAGTATATATATGTCTTGTGTTTATTTACTGTTGTAGTCATTCCCAGCTGAATTTCAGGTCCCACCCGCGCGCTTCCAAACATTTGATCGCTTGCCCGTACGTGCGTGTCACCTACGTAACTTTGGTTAAATATATAAGCTTTATGAACCTTGGGTTAGGTGAACGGTCCTTTGGGCTGAGTGAGTGTGTGTGTTGTGCAGGTGTTTGAATTGTATTGGAGGGTTATATATACGGGATCCCGTCCATATTACCCGCTCGAGCTATAACTAGCTCGAGCTAGTAGCTAGTAGCTAGGAGCTAGCATAACAAACACCTAGGTGTTTTTATGTGGGATTAATTTGTGGCATATTAAATATAAGCCTGGTTGTGTTGTGGCTAATAGAGTATATATATGTCTTGTGTTTATTTACTGTTGTAGTCATTCCCAGCTGAATATCAGGTCCCATCCGCGCGCTTCCAAACATTTGATTGCTTGCCCGTACGTGCGTGTCACGTACGTAACTTTGGTTAAATATATAAGCTTTATGAACCTTAGGTTAGGTGAACGGTCCTTTGGGCTGAGTGAGTGTGTGTGTTGTGCAGGTGTTTGAATTGTATTGGCGGGTTATATATACGGGATCCCGTCCATATTACCCGCTCGAGCTATAACTAGCTCGAGCTAGTAGCTAGGAGCTAGCATAACAAACACCTAGGTGTTTTTATGTGGGATTAATTTGTGGCATATTAAATATAAGCCTGGTTGTGTTGTGGCTAATAGAGTATATATATGTCTTGTGTTTATTTACTGTTGTAGTCATTCCCAGCTGAATATCAGGTCCCATCCGCGCGCTTCCAAACATTTGATTGCTTGCCCGTACGTGCGTGTCACGTACGTAACTTTGGTTAAATATATAAGCTTTATGAATTGGGTTAGGTGAACGGTCCTTTGGGCTGAGTGAGTGTGTGTGTTGTGCAGGTGTTTGAATTGTATTGGCGGGTTATATATACGGGATCCCGTCCATATTACCCGCTCGAGCTATAACTAGCTTGAGCTAGTAGCTAGGAGCTAGCATAACAAACACCTAGGTGTTTTTATGCGGGATTCATTTGTGGCATATTAAATATAAGCCTGGTTGTGTTGTGGCTAATAGAGTATATATATGTCTTGTGTTTATTTACTGTTGTAGTCATTTCCAGCTGAATATCAGGTCCCACCCGCCTCTCACAGCATCTTCCCTATCTGAATCGCTTCCACTCCCCACTAGTCCTTCACTTGCACTTTCCTCATCCACAAATCTTTCATCCTCGCTCAAATTAATGGGGAAATCGTCGCTTTCTCGGTCCGAATCTCTCTCACTTCATGCGGCCATCATTGTAAACAATAGGGAACTTTGCGTATATGTTCACCCGACTACGTCACGCTACTTCCGGTAGGGGCAAGCCTTTTTTTTTATCAGATACCAAAAGTTGCGATCTTTATCGTCGTTGTTCTCTACTAAATCCTTTCAGCAAAAATATGGCAATATCGCAAAATGATCAAGTATGACACATAGAATAGATCTGCTATCCCCGTTTAAATAAAAAAATGTCATTTCAGTAGGCCTTTAATCTCGTTATATGCAAATATAATGACAATAAAGTCCATTGTATTCTATTCTTCCTGGCGCGTGCATGTGCCATACTGTATCTCCTTGGGGCTGGTGAGCGTGGGGAGGTTTGCTATCCCACAAGTTGAGGTCGCTCCGCACAGATGGACGAGGGAGTCTCCTCCCTCCTTGCTCACTTCCTCTACAGCCAATAGGCCGCTCCTCTCTGCAGCGACCTCTTTTGTCCCTGAAGACAGTGCGGGGTCAGAGCGTTCGCACTGGCATCCTTTTTAAGTGCGCCTGTGTATGTGACAAGCGTCACAACGCCCGGTGCGGGGTCACGGCCTCCAGGAATGCATTAGCACGTTTACCAGGACGGCTAAATTGGATGTGACACCGGTGGCCGGCGTGCCTTCAAGCGGAGTAAACATATCGCGAGGAGTACAGCTGCGTATTAGAAGTCTGTCTGCAGGATGTCAAGGTTGGCTTTGCACCGTACTAACATGTCCCAGCAGCTAGATAAAGAGGAGCATGACTAATGCTGATGAGAGATGCTCTTCACAGACACAAACCCAAGCTCTCATGTCGGGGTCACGCTGCAGGCAGGGAGGGTCCGTCAGGTGGCCTCTTGGCTCCCGCAGCACAAACGCAGCTGTCCTAATTCCTGGCTTTTCCAAAGTGCTGCGTGTGCTCCTGCTGCCACTTGGAGGGCGGCCAGATTCCGAGATTGCCAGCGGAGCTCCGGGGGGACGAAAGTATGCTGTAATGTATTTACTCGCCCTGCCTGCAGCCTTGTGTTGCAGGTCCTTGAATGACCCATTCCCACAGCGTACGCTAGGATGACATCATGGACGACAGCCTTTCTTAACCTTTTTGCATCTTTGCTTTAAGTCATAGGTGTCAAACTCTGGCCCGCCCGTGTAATTTTACTTGGCCCTTGAGGCGATATCAAATTAACACTAGAGCTGGCCCGCCGATTATATACAGCGGCGGTCCTGGAAGAGTTAGTACTGCAAAGGGTTCTGGGTATTTGTTCTGTTGTGTTTATGTTGTGTTACGGTGCGGATGTTCTCCCAAAATGTGTTTGTCATTCTTGTTTGGTGTGGGTTCACAGTGTGGCGTATATTTCTAACAGTGTTAAAGTTGTTTATACGGGCACCCTCAGTGTAACCTGTATCGCTGCAGTGTTTCCCATAAACTGCCAAGATACCTGTGGTGGTGGGGGCGTGGCTATGGGCGTGGTCACCATGACATCATCGAGTAATTTGCATAACTTACTACAATGATATGATTTTCTCTAAAAAGGCTCAAAAAATGTATACTTACTAATTAATAATAACAGTTTTGTTTTAAACGTCCATCCATCCATTTTACAATATAATGACAACACTTTATGTACATATTTATATACAGATTTGAACAATAAGTTATTCACTGAAATATATTTATTAATTGTGGTTCTTACAAAAAATATATCTTATAAAATATAAAAGCTAAAATGTCTCTTAAAGCTCTGCCCCTTTAATTAGTGCATACTAAATAATTTAACTTTAGCCTACTACTACAACCATATTATTTACCAGCAACATAAAGTGAAACAGAGGCAGAGGTGTCCTGCCACAGTCAGTAACAAATAAACAGAAAACAGTAGTGGTGGTAGATAGACACAAAGCTTCATCAAACATCTGATCCACTGAACAAAGAGCTCCAAAAATCTTGATCCTACACTTCTCTTTTGTAAGGTAAATCTGAACAGCCGATATGGGCATCTACATCAACTATATGATTTGCCTGAGAAGCTGGACAGGACAAAAAACAAAAAACAAAAAAATTGTGGCGGCCTTAATTCTTTTGTGGCGGGCCGCCACAAATAAATGAATGTGTGGGAAACACTGCGCTGTTGATCAAGTATGCGTTGCATGTGTGTGTGCGTACAGAAGCCGCACATATCTTGTGACTGGGCCAGCACGTTGTTAGAATGGATGAAAAGCGGACATGACGACAGCTCGTAGAGGACGTTAAAGGCAGTGCCTTTAAGGCACGCCCCCAAGTCAGAGTGTCTTTATCGCAGACCTGGGCATTCTGCGGCCCGCGGGCCACATCTGGCCCTTTGTGCGTCCCTGTCCGGCCCGCGTGAGGCCAATCATAAATTACAAAATAAATTTAAAAAAGTATCTATGTCGAGTGTGCAATACAACGGTGCTGCTTTTGTTTTGAAAAGCGTTATTTATGGGCGTATGTCCGTGTGTAACCTGTGAGTGAAGGTGCACAGCGACAAGTGATGCACGGTTTACACCCGAGACGCTAAAAAGAGAAAAGTTGATGAGGAATGGCGTGTTTTCAACAAGACATGGACTGCCAAGCAACGTTCCCTCTAAGGTGCGCGCCTGCGCAATTGCGCACTGCTCAAGCGTCCTCTGCGCACAGCAAATATATGCCGCGCACCAAATCAAATCCCATCTGAATTCTAAACAAAATAAACACATTTATTCTGTGTAATTTTGCAATGCAACGCTGAGTGACAGTGACAACAAGCGGCCCTAACGGTGTTCGTCAACACCGTTCAATTGAACACCGTTCAATTATTGTAACGTCTATCGAGATGCTTCGAGGACAGGAATTATATCGATCACTTTATTGAGCAAAACTGTTTATATTCGGCCATAACCACACCAAAAACATGAGTAAAACACTTCTATCTCGAAAAACTAGTCATTTTCTGCCGTACAAACCAGGCCAAAACCAACTTGTCATCTGTCACCAACACGCATAGCACTAAACCACTGGTGCGTTTATGGCCACACAAAAAGTCGGACAACTCAAACACCACACAAAGTTACACTATGACTCCTCAGTCATACGTGTGCTTATTTTACTGTCATTTATTATTAATGTTGATTTATTGATATTAATCATGGAATGTTGTTACTAGAGAAAGTTACATGAATGCACACTTCATCCTATGCTTACATTTCATTGTGCAACATGAGGATGTTTAAGGGGAACTAAATGTGATCTCTGAAAGGGGTACAGATTAGGGATGTCCGATAATGGCTTTTTGCCGATATCCGATATTCCGATATTGTCCAACTCTTTAATTACAGATACCGATATCAACCGATACCGATATCAACCGATATATGCAGTCGTGGAATTAACACATTATGCCTAATTTGGACAACCATGTATGGTGAAGATAAGGTACTTTTTAAAAATAATAATAAAATAAGATAACTAAATTAAAAACATTTTCTTGAATAAAAAAGAAAGTAAAACAATATAAAAACAGTTACATAGAAACTAGTAATTAATGAAAATGAGTAAAATTAAGTGTTAAAGGTTAGTACTATTAGTGGACCAGCAGCACGCACAATCATGTGTGCTTACGGACTGTATCCCTTGCAGACTGTATTGATATATATTGATATATATATATATATGAGTTTCCAAGATGGCTGCGCTTCAGAGCAGCGGCTTCGTGCGAGCGCTCCTGGAAGTGTAGACCGATTTGGCAAAAATACCCCTCAATTCAGTCAATTTCATGGCTGGCTCACAGCGTGTTCACTCCGTGATCACTTACGACCGACTTACGATTCTGGATGTGGAGAGATCGGGCCATTTTGGGCTGAAAGATGCGTGTACGGTGGACCTACTCGCTAGCTTGGGAATTCTTCGCGAGCTACATCCAGCAGTGGCCTTTGAAGCAGCGGCGTCGACTACCAGCGGAGACCGTCAGCGAAAGAGACGTAAGCGATGCGCTCGGAAGCAGAAGCGGGGGTGTCGGGCGGGGCTAACAACAAAGCTAAATGCTTTGTTGTTAGCGGGGCTAACGAAAAAGCTAAATGCTAATCCACAAAGAAGCGCTAATAAGGAGTCTGTTAAGCTAAAACTAGCCAGCGCCAGGCTGGATAATCCCTGCACACATAGCAATTCTTCTAGAATAATATACAACTCACATAATGTTTTTTCTGCGTCAGAGGTGGACATGCATTTTACTGAGGTGGCAAACAATCTAAAAATTCCTGTCATATCAATTCCTAGATATGGTCGAAATTATTTAAAGTGCACTATGCATAATAAACGTAACATTATTAATATTGCTACTACGGATACTTTCAACAAAAACTCCTCAAAACAGCCCACTACCTATAATATGGGCTTTTTAAACATAAGGTCATTGTCTTCCAAAACGTTATTAGTTAATGAAGTCATCAGAGACAACAATCTTGATGTCGTTGGTCTAGCCGAGACCTGGCTCAAACCAGACGAATTTTTTGCGCTGGGTGAGGCGTCTCCTCCTGGCTATGCGGGAACGCATATTGCCCGCCCCATTAAAAGGGGTGGGGGTGTTGCACTAATATACAACAAAAACTTTAGCCTTACCTCGGACCTAAATAATAAATATAACTCGTTTGAGGTGCTTACTGTGAGGTTTGTCACACCGCTGCCTCTCCACCTGGCTGTCATCTACCGCCCCCCTGGGCCCTATTCGGACTTTATCAATGAATTTTCAGAGTTTGTTGCTGATCTAGTGACGCACGCCGACAATATAATCATAATGGGAGACTTTAACATCCATATGAATACCCCATCGGACCCTCCATGCGTGGCGCTCCAGACTATAATTGATAGCTGTGGTCTTACACAAATAATAAATGAACCCACGCATCGCAACGGTAATACGATAGATCTAGTGCTTGTCAGGGGTGTCACCACCTCTAAAGTTACGATACTCCCGTACACTAAAGTAATGTCCGATCATTACCTTATAAAATTCGAAGTTCTGACTCATTGTCAACAAACTAATAATAATAATAATAACTACTATAGCAGCCGCAACATTAATACTGCCTCAACGACGACTCTTACTGACCTACTGCCTTCAGTAATGGCGCCATTCCCAAATTATGTGGGCTCTATTGATAACCTCACTAACAGCTTTAACGACGCCCTGCGCGACACCATTGATATTGTAGCACCGCTAAAGCTAAAAAGGGCCCCTAAAAGGCGTACCCCATGGTTTACAGAAGAAACTAAAGCCCAGAAATTATCATGTAGAAAGCTGGAACGCAAATGGCGCGCGACTAAACTTGAGGTTTTCCATCAAGCATGGAGTGATAGTTTAATAACTTATAAACGCATGCTTACCTCAGCTAAAGCTAAATATTACTCAAATCTCATCCACCTCAACAAAAATGATCCTAAATTTTTGTTTAGTACAGTAGCATCGCTAACCCAACAAGGGACTCCTCCCAGTAGCTCCACCCACTCAGCAGATGACTTTATGAATTTCTTTAATAAGAAAATTGAAGTCATTAGAAAAGAGATTAAAGACAATGCATCTCAGCTACAACTGGGTTCTATTAACACAAATACGACGGTATATACGACGGACATTGCCCTCCAAAATAGTTTCTCTCTCTTTGATGAAATAACATTGGAGGAATTGTTAAAATGTGTAAATGGGACAAAACAAACAACATGTTTACTTGACCCAATTCCTGGGAAACTTATCAAGGAGCTTTTTGTTTTATTAGGTCCATCAGTGTTAAATATTATAAACCTATCACTTTCCTCTGGTACTGTTCCTCTAGCATTCAAAAAAGCGGTTATTCATCCTCTACTCAAAAGACCTAACCTCGATCCTGACCTCATGGTGAACTACCGGCCGGTGTCCCACCTACCGTTTATCTCGAAAATTCTCGAAAAAATTGTCGCACAGCAGCTAAATGAACACTTAGAGACTAACAATCTCTGTGAACCTTTTCAATCCGGTTTCAGGGCAAATCACTCTACGGAGACAGCCCTCGCAAAAATGACTAATGATCTATTGCTAACGATGGATTCTGATGCGTCATCTATGTTGCTGCTTCTTGATCTTAGCGCCGCTTTCGATACTGTTGATCATAATATTTTATTAGAGCGTATCAAAACGCGTATTGGGATGTCAGACTTAGCCTTGTCTTGGTTTAACTCTTATCTTACTGACAGGATGCAGTGTGTCTCCCATAACAATGTGACCTCGGACTATGTTAAGGTAACATGCGGAGTTCCCCAGGGTTCAGTTCTTGGCCCTGCACTCTTTAGTATTTACATGCTGCCGCTAGGTGACATTATACGCAAATACGGTGTTAGCTTTCACTGTTATGCTGATGACACCCAACTCTACATGCCCCTAAAGCTGACCAACACGCCGGATTGTAGTCAGCTGGAGGCGTGTCTTAATGAAATTAAACAATGGATGTCCGCTAACTTTTTGCAACTCAACGCTAAGAAAACGGAAATGCTGATTATCGGTCCTGCTCAACACCAACATCTATTTAATAATACCACCTTAACATTTGACAACCAAACAATTAAACAAGGCGACTCGATAAAGAATCTGGGTATTATCTTCGACCCAACTCTCTCGTTTGAGTCACACATTAAGAGTGTTACTAAAACGGCCTTCTTTCATCTCCGTAATATCGCTAAAATTCGTTCCATTTTGTCCACAAGCGATGCTGAGATCATTATCCATGCGTTCGTTACATCTCGTCTCGATTACTGTAACGTTTTATTTTCAGGCCTCCCTATGTCTAGCATTAAAAGATTACAGATGGTACAAAATGCGGCTGCTAGACTTTTGACAAAAACAAGAAAGTTTGATCATATTACGCCTATACTGGCTCACTTGCACTGGCTTCCTGTGCACCTAAGATGCGATTTTAAGGTTTTACTACTTACGTATAAAATACTACACGGTCAAGCTCCTGCCTATCTTGACGATTGTATTGTACCATATGTCCCGGCAAGAAATCTGCGTTCAAAGAACTCCGGCTTATTAGTGATTCCCAGAGCCCAAAAAAAGTCTGCGGGCTATAGAGCGTTTTCTATTCGGGCTCCAATACTATGGAATGCCCTCCCGGTAAAAGTTAGAGATGCTACCTCAGTAGAAGCATTTAAGTCTCATCTTAAAACTCATTTGTATACTCTAGCCTTTAAATAGACTCCCTTTTTAGACCAGTTGATCTGCCGTTTCTTTTCTTTTCTTTTCTACTCTGCTCCGGGGTGGACCGCTAGCCTGTCCATCAGATGGGGACATCTCTACGCTGCTGACCCGTCTCCGCTCGGGATGGTTCCCGCTGGCCCCACCATGGACTGGACTTTCGCTGATGTGTTGGACTTTCACAATATTATGTCAGACCCACTCGACACCGAGGATGTCGTTGTGGCTTGTACAGCCCTTTGAGACACTTGTGATTTAGGGCTATATAAATAAACATTGATTGATTGATTGATTGATATATAATGTAGGAACCAGAATATTGATAACAGAAAGAAATGGGGGGAGGGAGGTTTTTTGGGTTGGTGCACTAATTGTAAGTGTATCTTGTGTTTTTTATGTTGATTTAATAAAATAAAAAAATAAAAAAATAAAAAAAACGATACAGATAATCAAAAAACATCCCTAGTACAGATGATTTCCAAAGCAGTGCTTTTGGTATAAAGTTAAGTTAAGTTAAATGAAAGTATTATTATTATTATTAATTATTATTATTGTTATTATTATTATTATTATTCATCTTACGGTATATATCAAAAATAATATTGAGCAAAATGTAATTGAAATATTGTCGATGTGGCCCTCCAGCAGTGCTCGGGTTGCTCAAGCGGCCCCCGGTAAAAATTAATTGCCCACCCCTGCTTTATCGTCATTTTATTCTCATTTCAATTGATGTTTCCAGGTGTCTCAATTGGGATTGGGATTCCAATGTGAACATTTGTTTGAAATGAGAACAACTTTGAAGTCAACCAGTGTCACAGAACTTTGGAGTTGTAAATATTGTTCTCAGCAGCTCATGTGTCGCACCCCGTAGGTTGTCTTGTCTGTTTTAGTCCGAACAAAATTGACTGGATTCACTTAGCCAATGTTTCATGTTCAAGAACAATTTGTACTGTCTAGAACAGTGTTTTTCAACCACTGTGCCGCGGCACACTAGTGTGCCGTGAGATATTGTCTGGTGTGCCGTGGGAAATTATGCAACTTCACCTAATTTATCCCAAAAATATTTTTGGCAAATCCATAATTAGAATCTGCCCATAATGTGCCGTTGCTTAGTGTCTGTGCTGCGTAAAACTCGGCAGGGTAACCACGTAATACTCCATGTCAGTAGGTGGCAGCATTGCTTTGTAAAAGTCGGAATGTGTCGGGTGAGACGAGGATGGTTTGTTGTGATCCCGATATGCAGACCACAGTGGGAGGCAGGGTGCAGGTAAAAAGGGTATGTAATGCTTAAACCCAAAATGAACGAAAGGAAAAGGCTATGCAAAACAAAAGTCAAACTGAACTGGCTACAAAGTAAACAGAGACAAAATGCTGGACGACAGCAAAAACTTACGGCGTCTACAAAGTACATCCGTACGTGACATGACAATCAACAATGTCCACACAAATAAAGAATAGCAACAACGTAAATAGCCTTGCTTGCTAACACAAAGCAGGTGCGCGGAATAGCGCTCAAAGGAAGACATGATAACCACTACAGGAAAACACTGGCAATACAGGAAGGGCCACCAAAATAAGCAAGACAAGAACTAAAGCACTACACACAGGAAGACACCAACACACTCAAAATAAGACACGACGACTTGGTGGAGTTACATTTTTGCAAGTTTTCTGCTGGTTGTGTGCCTCCGGATTTTTTTTATGACAAAAATGTGCCTTGCCTCAAAAAAGGTTGAAAAACACTGGTCTAGAAAACAGAAATCCCTGACCTTGGTTAGTGCACAACAGCACATTTAAAGGTTTTAGTTCACCAGCAGAGTAAACATATTTCAACCCGACCTGAGCCTCTTGCTGTAGATTTTTTAACAACGGAACCATGGCGGTTTAATTCAAGCCCGAGCCCATTTGAAGCAACACATGAAACCACAACAAGTAACGTTTTAATTCTGATTGCCACGTCGATTCAATTAAACGGACGGCCTGGTGAGTAAAACACTTATGGGGCTTTAATAGATGGAGCAGTGAAACCTAGCCAACGCCGGGAGGTTACACGGCTGTTCTGTAGGTGGTCTTTTTGTGTAAAAGACAGCCTTTTACTTCATTCAAAGAGAAGATGGAGGGGTTGGTGCAGGGCTGCCAAAGAAAACCCGTAATGGCTTTGAGAGCAGGGCTAGAAATAGAGTTTTCCAGTGCACCAGTTGCACTCAGTTTGACCACACTAACACAGGCGGGCTAATGAAAAGGCACCGCGAACAGCGTCTGCAGTATAGGGATGAGGATTCAATGCCACATCTAATCAATAACGGGGATAATTAATTGTTATTTTTATGGGATGAATGTACTGAACCCCTGTTTTGAAGCCGGTGCTGCGTTGAGCAGAAAAGGGCTAACGTAATGTCGCTGTTCTTAGTAGGCTCTAGTGTTGTCCCGATACCAATATTTTGGTACCGGTACCAAAATGTATTTCTATACTTTTCTAAATAAAGGGGAAACATTTTATGGTACATTAAACATGTTTCTTATGGCAAGTTTGTCCTTAAAGGCCTACTGAAATGAAATTGTTTTATTTAAACGGGAATAGCAGATCCATTCTATGTGTCATACTTGATCATTTCGCGATATTGCCATATTTTTGCTGAAAGGATTTAGTAGAGAAAATCGACGATAAAGTTCGCAACTTTTGCTCGCTGATAAAAAAAAGCCTTGCCTGTACCGGAAGTAGCGTGACGTCACAAGCGGTAGTGCTGCTCACAATTCCCCGTTATTTACAATGGAGCGAGAGAGATTCGGACCGAGAAAGTGACGATTACCCCATTAATTTGAGCGAGGATGAAAGATTCGTAGATGAGGAACGTTACAGTGAAGGACTTGAGAGGCAGTGATGGACGTATCTTTTTTCGCTCTGACCGTAACTTAGGTACAAGCTGGCTCATTGGATTCCACACTCTCTCCTTTTTCTATTGTGTATCACAGATTTGTATTTTAAACCACCTCGGATACTATATCCTCTTGAAAATGAGAGTCGAGAACGCGAAATGGACATTCACAGTGACTGAACATGTAAATACACGATTAATAATTCAGCTTTGCGAAGCTAAAAAAAATAGAAGCTAACCTAGCTACGTAGCCAACGTGATAGCAGCAGTCTCAAATGCAGATAGAAACTAAATTTAAAAAAAACCTGACTGGATGGATAGACAGAAGATCAATAGTACTATTAAACCATGAACATGTAAATACACGATTAATAATATTCCGCTTAGCGAAGCTAAAAAAACAGAAGCTAACCTAGCTGTGTAGCCAACGTGATAGCGTCAGTCTCAAATGCAGATAGAAACTAAATTTAAAAAAACCCTGACTGGATGGATAGACAGAAGATCAATAATACTATTAAACCATGAACATGTAAATACACGATTAATAATATTCCGCTTGGCGAAGCTAAAAAAACAGAAGCTAACCTAGCTGCGTAGCTAACTTAGATGCGGCGGCGGGCGTTGTACGCTTTTGACGACACCCCGGCCGCCATCAGAGTCGGCAAGAAACATATATTTCCCCAAAGTTACGTACGTCACATGCACATATCGACACGCACGTACGGGCAAGCGATCAAATGTTTGGAAGCCAAAGCTAGACTCACCGTAGTGCGTCTGTTATCCTGCTCAAAACACAACACAACCTCCTGATGTTGTGTTGCTGTAGTCCGCCGCTCCACCGATCGCACCTACAACTTTCTTATTTGCAGTCTCCATTGTCCATTAAACAAATTGCTCAATCGTTTTATTAACAAGCGGTAACTGGTTGTAGTTCAATAAGTAACGCACACACATACACGAGCTGCTGTTAGCCAAAACTCACACTCACACACACTCAAGTTCTCCGCCAACTCACTCTCGCAAGCGCGTTCCCCAAACCCTTAAAGACACAGTACACTAATGCAAATATCACAGATATTACAGTATTGTACTTAGCCGCTAAGACACCGATCGATCCCACCTACAACGTTCTTCACAGCCTCCATTGTTCATTAAACAAATTGCAAAAGATTCACCAACACAGATGTCCACAATACTGTGGAATTTTGTCGAAGAAAACAAGAGGCTTTTCTATCGGGTCCGATGCCGTCCAACCACTTCCGTTGCTTTTGTGACGTCACGCGCATAAATCATATCCAAAGGAGTTTTTCAACCGGAAGTGTGGCGGGAATTTTAAAATTGCACTTTATAAGTTAACCCGGCCGTATTGGCATGTGTTGCAATGTTAAGATTTCATCATTGATATATAAACTATCAGACTGTGTGGTTGGTAGTAGTGGCTTTCAGTAGGCCTTTAAATAAAATAGTGAACATACTAGACAACTTTTCTTTTAGTAGTAAGTAAGCAAACAAAGGCTCCTAATTTATTCTGCTGACGTATGCAGTAACATATTGTGTCATTTTCCATAGTATTATTTTGTCTACATTATGAAGGACAAGTGGTAGAAAATGAATTATTAATCTACTTGTTCATTTAGTTGTAATATCTGGTTATTTTCTCCTTCAACATGTTTGTGGGGAGGCGTGGCCGGCAGACCGACAGCGAGGCAGGGCACGCCGGGATAGACGCCGAGATGGATGTCAGGTGCGTGGATCGCCCACCTGGGCACAATTATATAATCTCCTCCGAGTGTGTAAAAGGGCGGCAGCCGAGAACATCGGGGCAGAGGGAGTTGGAGAGCCAGCAGTGAATGCAGCGCGGAAGAGAGCGAGAGGCAGACGAAGGCGACGACGCGGCAGGCGCAAAAGCGTACCGAAGAGCGAGCAGGAAGAGGAGCTGAAAAGCGACCCGACGAGACTGAGTATTTGTTGAAAAATAAAGCGAAGTCACAAACTTGCTCAACGTAATGTCTATCCTTGGTGGTCCATGGAACCCGGACGACAGCGAGAGTCTGTCACATTTGCAAATGTGACAGACTCTCGCTGTCATCCGGACATCCATTTCGGCGTCGATCCCGGCGCGCCCTGCCTCGCCGCTGGCCCGCCGGCCACGCCTCCATCTTGGAGTCGGCCCCGGCGTGCCCTGCCTCGCTGTCGGTCTGCCGGCCACGACTCCCCACAATGTTCTATCTACACTTCGGTTAAAATGTAATAATCACTTATTCTTCACTTGTTTGATACTTTACATTAGTTTTGGATGATACCACAAATGTGGGTCTCAATCCGATGCCAAGTAGTTACAGGATCATAAATTGGTCATATTCAAAGTCTTCATGTGTCCAGGGACGTATTTCCTGAGTTTATAAACATAATATACATTTAAAAAAAAGGAAAAAAAGATTTTGTGATGCCAAAAAATATCGATGTAATCATAGTAGTATCGACTAGATACGCTCCTGTACTTGGTATCATTACAGTGGATGTCAGGTGTAGATCCACCCATGGCATTTGTTTACATTTTGACGCCGGTGAGCTATTGTATCCTCCTACAGTGTGTAGTGAAGCATGTTTAGCTATTCCTCGTCGTGCAGGGATGATACATGTAAGAAACATACTTTTTTTGTCGCCATGGAGACAAGGATTAGTGATTTAGAAGTAGCTACAACACTGCAGGCCGTGGATGGACTTTAGCCCCTAGCTAGCTAGCCATGTCTTAAAGGCCTACTGAAATGACATTTTTTTATTTAAACGGAGATAGCGGATCCATTCTATGTGTCATACTTGATCATTTCGCGATATTGCCATATTTTTGCTGAAAGGATTTAGTATAAAACAACGACGATAAAGTTTGCAACTTTTGGTCTCTGATAAAAAAAAAGCCTTTCCCCTACCGGAAGTAGCGTGACGTAGTCAGTTGTTCGCTTCCTCCTATTTTCCTATTGTTTTCAACGCAGCTAGAGCGATTCGGACCGAGAAAGCGACGATTACCCCATTAAATTGAGCGAGGATGAAAGATTCGTGGATGAGGAACGTTAGAGTGACGGACTAGAATGCAGTGCAAAACATATCTTTTTTCGCTCTGACCGTAACTTAGGTACAAGCTGGCTCATTGGATTCCACACTTTCTCCTTTTTCTATTGTGTATCACGGATTTGTATTTTAAACCACCTCGGATACTATATCCTCTTGAAAATGGGAGTCGAGAACGCGAAATGGACATTCACAGTGACTTTTATCTCCACGACAATACATCGGCGAAGCTCTTTAGCTACTGAGCTAACGTGATAGCATCTGTCTCAAATGCAGATAGAAACAAAATAAATAAATCCCTGACTGGAAGGATAGACAGAAGATCAACAATACTATTAAACCATGGACATGTAACTACACGGTTAATAATTCTCAGCCTGGCAAAGCTTAACAATGCTGTTGCTAACGACGCTGAAGCTAACTTAGCAACTTAGCAACCAGACCTCACAGAGCTATGATAAAAACATTAGCGCTCCACCTACGCCAGCCAGCCCTCATCTGCTCATCAACACCCGTGCTCACCTGCGTTCCAGCGATCGACGGCGCGACGAAGGACTTCACCCGATCACAGATGCGGTTGGCGACTAGCGCTGGCTAGCGCGTCTGCTATCCAAGTAAGTCCTCCTTGTTGTGTTGCTACAGCCAGCCGCTAATACACCGATCCCACCTACAACTTTCTTCTTTGCAGTCTCCATTGTTCATTAAACAAATTGCAAAAGATTCACCAACACAGATGTCCAGAATACTGTGGAATTTTGAGATGAAAACAGAGCTTTTTGTATTGGCTTCAATGGGCTACCGATACTCCTGTTTCACTGGCTACGTCACGCGCATACGTCATCATCCAAAGGCGTTTTCAACCGGAAGTTTAGCTGGAAATTTAAAATTGCACTTTATAAGTTAACCCGGCCGTATTGGCATGTGTTGCAATGTTAGGATTTCATCATTGATATATAAACTATCAGACTGCGTGGTCGGTAGTAGTGGCTTTCAGTAGGCATTTAAAACACCTCTTCCTGAGCGCGTTTCAGTGTCATAACTTCACCTTTATCAGTTTTTAAGCCAAAATGAGTCCGTTCTCCCTTTTCTGTCTACACACTGTGTCTGCTTGTAAGTACTCTGTGTGTGTGCGTTGCCGAACATGCTCCTCTGCTCGTAAAACCAGCAATGTCACGACTTGACGTCTACCAGTACTTTTTAGAGGCGTATAGTACCGAATATGATTCATTAGTATCGCGGTACTATACCGTACAACCCTGGTAGGCTCAATTAGCAGCGCCTCTGCTGGTGACAGGCAAGTAGTGCACTACATTTTGCTTCAACAACAATGAATGATCCATAATCAACAGAATCCCAGCGGTTTGGAATGCACATCATTACTGCAGAAGTTGGTTTTGGTGTGCCTGAAATAACTTCATGGAAAAACACCACGATAATGAAGCACTGATGTTCTACCAACGACCCCTCTGCCACGGACCCTCCCACCACCGAGCAGCCATGCAAGGCTCCAGTAGCACGGTGCCTCTGTGAAATCTAGAATCAAGTTACTGGGAGGGACTGTGCTTTAATCCTCCACATAGAGGACCTAAAGAAAAGAGTCAGTATTCCAAGCAGCCTGTGGCACCTGAACACACACGACCACCAACAGACCCTCTGGCGGGCTTTGCGGTGTGTGCGCATTTGTGTGTGTTGGGGCGGCCGGGCGCTGAATCGAGAGCAGGCCTACACCTGAGACATCCACACACAGTGGTCCGCCTGTCAGGAGAGAGCCTCGGTTTGTCGGGGGTCTACGGCAACCCAAGGACCCTGCCCATATGTGGTGATGTGGTTAAGGGCTTCCTAGTAGCTGCTCTGCCCTAATTGGCAACGGAGGCTTTCCAGTGTGACCTTTTCCTCGGTTCACATCTTGGATGCCTGGCATCCGGTCAGGAACCGGAGTCAAACTCGCAATATTTGACTATTGAAGCACATGAAGGCATTTCTCACAACTCTGACAAGACACAAGAGTGCCACTGCTGTGTAATGTGAGTCCTCCTCAAAAGTGTTTTCATAACATCCCGGAGAGACACTGCAGTTAAAATGTTCCTGCAAAGAACGCCATGTACCAGAGAGGAATAGTGCAGGCGTGGACAAAGTACTGATGATGTTACAGCGGCTTCTGTGGACCTAAGCACCATCTAGTGGGCTCGAGATAGAATGTCACCCCCAAATTCAAAAATAGGTTGCTGAGTAGGTAATGATTGTGAGGACTTTGGTGCATTTTGAAGTCCTGCTGGCTGTAAAAGGGATTGGCGGAATAGGAATTTGTAATCACGTCTGTCTGCTAGTCTGACTCTGACTTAATAGCCGGGTTGATGTTTACATGCTGAGAATAGGCAGGCCGTGGAGGAGCGGTGGGTGCGAGCGTCTGTACGCGAGAAAGTGGCGACAGGGAAGCGATTCTGGCCGGCGGCCCACTTAAATGACATGCGAGTTCCACCCACTGAGTCAGATACACAAAAGTGGAGTGACTACTCAGGCTGGTTGTCAAGGAGATCCACTCTGTTTGTCAATTAAAGGAACATGTGAGGATTATTCTGACCTCAAGAATAAGCAAAGCATTCAGTGTAGGAACATTGGCACTTGAACAGGCGCAAGAAGAAGGAGTCCTGCGGCCACATGAGGAAAATACAACACAGCAACAAAGTCACAGATTTGACCTCAATGAACTTTCAACTGCAAATGTATTGTAGACAGATGAGAACTGAGAATGTTGTTGTACTGGCCGCTAACTAGTTGAGAGTGAATCACCAGTGCCTCTGCTGGTTGCAGCCAACTAATGTACCTCATTTTCTGGACCATAGGGCGCTTATAAGGTGCATTAAAGGGGTCATATTATGATTTTTTTCTAAATGTAAAAAACTTCCTTGTGGTCTACATAACATGTGATGGTGGTTCTCTGCTCAAAATGTTGCATAGATGATGTTTTACACATCATCTTCAAGTCACTTTCTGACAGTCTCTTCAGGATACGCCGTTTTGTGGGCGGTCTTATTCACGTGCCTCCACTTGGACAGCGTCTTCTCCCCGTCATCTTTGTTGTAGCGGTGTAGCGTGCAAGGACGGGAGTGGAAGAAGTGTCAAAATATGGCGCTAACTGTTTCAATGACATTCAGACTTTACTTTAATCAATAACGAAGCAGCATCTCCTCATCCGCCAGAAATGTGTCCCGGGAAAAACCAGCCGACCGGAACTCTCTACTAACTAAAGTTCCTTGGGTGATTAATGTAAAGTCACTACACCGATATGTTTTAGCGCTTTCATGGTGAGTTTACTGACAGATATAAGTAAGAACTTTACACTACTTTATATTAGAAATGGCAACAGCGGAGGATGAATGTCACATAACAAGAAGATAGAGAAAAAGAAGAAGCTTATCGACTACGGTGTCGACACCGACTACAAAGATGGACGCGCGCAAATTTTCAGGACTTATGCAGATCCCAAATACACATCAGCAGGTACCAGAAGGTAAGAAAAGTTGCTTTTGCATAATATTGTGAAACAAAACGCCAGATAATATGTCTTACCTTATACACACACCATAATAATACTCCTATGTTGAAGCACAGTACAATCCATCAAGCGGTGAGGTTTCATAGCTTATCAAAGTCCTACTAAAACATTTTGATAGACTTTTGAGCGCCGTGTGTAATGTTCTATATTTTCAATGGAACATATAAAATGTTGGTGTTGTTTACTTTAGTCATATTGCAGTCTACACGTATCTCATGTGTGTGACTGCCATCATATTGCAGTCTGCACGTATCTCTTATGTGTGACTGCCATCTACTGGTCACATGTAGATGTGACCAGTCAATCAATTCATTTACCATGAATTGATTAACGTGGACCCCGACTTAAACAAGTTGAAAAACTTATTGGGGTGTTACCATTTAGTGGTCAATTGTACGGAATATGTACCGTGCTGTGCAATCTACTAATAAAAAACTCAATCAATCAATCAAAAACACTTATCATTTCACCGTGTACCAAATAAAATAGCTTCGAGGTCGGTAAGCAAAACCAGAATTATTCCGTACATTAAGCGCACCGGGTTATAAGGCGCATTGTCGAGTTTTGAGGGGAAAAAAAGGATTTTAAGTGCGCCTTATGGTCCGAAAAATACGGTACTTCATTTTGCATTACACCTTTAAAGGCCTACTGAAATGAATTTTTTTTTATTTAAACGGGGATAGCAGATCCATTCTATGTGTCATACTTGATCATTTTGCGATATTGCCATATTTTTGCTGAAAGGATTTAGTATAGAACAACGTCGATAAAGTTCGCAACTTTTGGTCTCTGATACAAAAAAACCTTGCCCCTACCGGAAGTAGCGTGACGTTGTCAGTTGTTCACTCCCTCATATTTTCTTATTGTTTTCAACGCAGCTAGAGCTATTCGGACCGTGAAAGTGACGATTACCCCATTAATTTGAGCGAGGATGAAAGATTTGTGGACGAGGAACGTTAGAGTGACGGACTAGAATGCAGTGAAATACATATTTTTTTTCCGCTCTGACCGTAACTTAGGTACAAGCTGGCTCATTGGATTCCACACTCTCTCCTTTTTCTATTGTGGATCACGGATTTGTATTTTAAACCACCTCGGATACTATATCCTCTTGAAAATGAGAGTCGAGAACGCGAAATGGACATTACAGTGCCTTTTATCTCCACGACAATACATCGACGAAGCTCTTTAGCATCTTTAGCATGAGCTAACGTGATAGCATCTGGCTCAAATGCAGATAGAAACAAAATAAATAAATCCCTGACTGGAAGGATAGACAGAAGATCGACAATACTATTAAACCATGTACATGTAACTACACGGTTAATAGATCTCAGCCTGGCAAAGGTTAACAATGCTGTTGCTAACGACGCTAAGGCTAACTTAGCAACCGGAGCTCACAGAGCTATGATAAAAACATTAGCGCTCCACCTACGCCAGCCAGCCCTCATCTGCTTTGCTCAGCAACACCCGTGCTCACCTGCGTTCCAGCGATTGACGGCGCGACGAAGGACTTCACCAGATCATCCGTGCGGTCGGTCTGCTAGCATCGGCTAGGCGTCTGCTAGCATCGGCTAGGCGTCTGCTAGCATCGGCTAGGCGTCTGCTATCCGAGTAAGTGGTCCTTGTGTTGCTACAGCCACCTACAACGTTCTTCTTTGCAGCCTCCATTGTTCATTAAACAAATTGCAAAAGATTCACCAACACAGATGTCCAGAATACTGTGGAATTATGAAATGAAAACAGAGCTTTTTTGTATTGTATTCAATGGAGAAGGCATACCTCTGTTCCTCAGGCTACGTCACGCGCATACGTCATCCTTCGAAGGCTTTTTCAACCGGAAGTGTGGCGGGAAATTTAAAATGTCACTTTATAAGTTAACCCGGCCGTATTGGCATGTGTTGCAATGTTAAGATTTCATCATTGATATATAAACTATCAGACTGCGTGGTCGCTAGTAGTGGCTTTCAGTAGGCCTTTAAAGAGGACCTATGATGATTTTTGTCTTTACTGACTTATAAATGTTGTTACAATGTTGGATACTCATGCGCTTCATTAAGATGGAGTAGTCTGACATCACAGTGTCCATTGAGAGACCCAATGAATGTTGCTATTTATTGCATCTATCATTTTTTTTAAATACAGAACCTGTTCAGCGTGTCATTTGGTATGAACCTTTCAACAACAAAATAGTGCAGTTTCATGTTTCATTATTCTGCAGCCTGTTTAGGCAGGTACATAAACTAATCGGGCCTGCGAGCACTAAACGTACTAAATGACTCAAGATCAAGCTATAACACAGCAAAATGAAATACAATTCCACAGAATCAACATAGTTCTTACGAATTAAAAATGGACAGGTGGATTTATGATTTCTAGGACCGTACTTATCAGACTGTAAGGCGCACTTAAAATTGTTTATTTTCCTCAAAAATTGACAGTGCACGTTATAATCCTGTGTGCCTAATGTATGGATTCATTCTGGTTGGGCTTACTGACCTCGAACCAATTTTTGTATGGTACATGGTGTAATGATAAGTGTGAACAGTAGATGGCAGTCATACATAAGAGACATGTGTGTGTTCAATAAATGACGCTAGTACTAGTCAGCGAGCCAGACCAAAACTTTGATGATTCATTGAGAATACAGAACATTACACATGGCGCTGAAAAATTTGTCAACATTTTTTAGTAAGCTTTGGTAAGCTATGAAGCCTCACCACTTGATTGATTGTTGGAGCGTTACGGCTACCATAGCCAGACGTACTGTGCTGCAACATACGGGTATTATTATGGTGTGTGTATGAGGACGCCAAAATGGCACCTATCGGGAGACATTATCTGGCATTTTGTTTTGCCCTATTATGCATTACCAACTTTTCTTACCTATTAGTACCTGGTGATGTGTATTTGGGATCTGCATTAGTACCGAAA